>NC_056746.1:573731082-574031082 GCF_019279795.1 Protopterus annectens
TCCCATAATGCAACAGTACAAACCCCAGATCTCATTCGCCACATCGATGAGTTTGGTTGTGCTTCCCTTGGCTCTGGCTAAGTGTTAAATTTTTTCTATTTAAATTTTGTATTACAGTTATTATGGTGTTGTAAGGTGATATTATCTTAGGCAGTAGTGTTGTTTGCCCTTTTCGGTGCATTCTTAGCTTAAACTTGTTGTAAGTTTGGTATCCTGTGTGCCAGTTTAGAGTTCTTGTAGACGCTGTTGTGCTTTTTTCCTTACCAGGTAGTTTGTTAGTTTGTGGCGGTTTTCCGCTGATAGTTAACAGGGGCTCCTCATATTCTGTTGTCTTTCTAGACCATTACTGGCAGCTTAGTTTCCTTAATCTGAGATTGTATTTTTGGCGGGGATCCACTGGTTATTTGCTGAGGGTTGGAGTTCCTCCCTTAGTACTTTTGTTTTTTCTTGTAATTGTTCCACATAGAGTTATATACAGTTTTCTGTGTGTGTGTGTGTGTTTTCTGGTCTGTTTAAATTAGAATACCCAGTTTCTGTTCCACCGGGCTAGACCCGTTTAAGTTAGAGGACCTAGTCCTCATGGTACTTCTTTCTGTACGGCTAGGCCCGTTTTAGTTACAGGACCTAAAAATTGTTACCACAGAGTTATTTACAGTTTTCTGTGTGTGTGTTTTCTGGTCTGTTTAAATTAGAAGACCTAGTGTCTGTTCCACTGGGCTAGGCCCATTTAAGTTAGAGGACCTAGTCCTTGTGGTACTTTCTTCTGTAGGGCTAGGCCCATTTTAGTTAGAGGACCTAGTCATCTTCCCTCATTCTTCTTCTTCCTTTCCTGTGTGTGTGAAATGTCTAAAGAGAGTAAGGAGCACAAACCTTCGGGTTTTAAGAAGTGCATGTAATGCTCCCAAAAGATGTCTTTAACAGATGGCCACATTAGCTGAGTCTACTGTTTAGGGGACATCCACCTGCAGAAATCGTGCTTGTTCTGCCATTCTTTCTCTCCTAGGGTGTTACAGGAGAGAAAGAACAAGCTTATACTCAAGGGTCTACTAAAACCATCTTTTGAGTAAGTTCTATCCAGTTCTTCGGCATCCACCAAGTCTGGTAAAGCTAAGTCTTCAAAAAGGCCTTCTCCTGCACCTTCTAAACAATCAAAAATCTACCTCCTCGACTCCACTGCCTTCAAAGCCGAAGGAGAGCACTATTGTGGTGTCAGAGTCGGTTCCAAGTGTTTCGGAGCCGATCTCGAAACCGATTGAATCAGCAATTGAATCTGCTTCTCGGAGCCGGTCTGTGGATTCCCTACTGGTTTCAGTGTTACTAAAGTCCCCAGTGCCCCCTAGATCAAGATCCCCTACTATGTCTTCCAGAAGCCTTTCGGAAGAAGATGTGGAGAGGGTAGTGTTGAGACTCCTGAGGTCGTCTGCCTTACCAAAATTATTGCTGGCTCCGACCCAGTCGGCTCCGGAGCCACTCGATCCAGCTTTGCCCTTGTCTGCTATTCCTCCTCCGAGCCATGTTGGCCCTTCGGAGCCAGAGTGTTTGGTGCCACTGGAGGTACTATCGGTTCCAGCTCCCTTTGTCGCTGCTTTGAAGCCAGGTTCGGCTCTGACATGCTCAGTGCCGTCCATCGTGTCCAGGAGCTGAAGCTGTCCTGCCGGCTTCGACAGGGAGGGTTGGAATCGATAATCTTCGGTTCCGAGCCTTCCTTTCGGTGCATCGGCCAGGGTGAGCTCAGACCCTGCATCTATCTCGGAGCCGACAACTCTGGCTCTGACATCAACCTTTGTCTCTTCGGAGTGGGGAGGTCTTCGGATCCAGAGAGGTTGGTGTTTGAGATGATGAGGAGCGTGCTGTCTCATTCTCCAGCCCCTACCAGTGGTACCAGCACTCTTTCCCTGAGAGCATCCACTTCGGTCTCAGCCCCTACTCTCTCCGGAGTCAGCAGAGACCCTCAGCCTCAGGAGTCATTGGCTGGTGGCCCCCACTCTTCCAAGGCCTCCCCGGAATGCCCTTTTGAGGAGCCTCCCCGGAAGAGGCTATGTAAGAGGAAGCATGTTGACTCCCAGGATGAGTCCTTGACATCGGACACTGACCTAGAGGAGTCGGAAGGGTCCCCCAAGTCATCCTCTGATGATGTCTCCTTTGTGGACATCTTGGAGATTCTTAAGCAGAGGTGCGACTGACCCACTGTCAACCCTTCTGATGAGGAGTTGGTGTACCTGAAGGCTTTCAGGTCTCAGCCTTCTGCCTCTTGGGTGTCTTCACCTTTTGACGAACTAATGGATCTAGTTAGTCGAAAAGTGTGGGATAACCCTGATGCCGTGGAGCCAGTCTCCAGGAGACCCAATAAGTTTCTGTCTGCCCCTCCTGGTAAAGAGTTTTTGTCTAAGGGTGTTCCCGTAGATGCCATGGTGGTGGTGGCGGCCACAAATAAGGAGCTGGCGGAGACTTCTTCCTCTGTTCATCCACCAAATAAGGATTCTCGACAGATGGACAGGTTTGGGAAGCGTATCTTTAGTTCAGTGGCATTTACCCTTCGATCGATGAACTATCTCACTCACTTCACGAGATTACAGAGGGATCTCCTCAAGAAGGTAAGAGATTCTATACAAGGTGCGTGTACTGAGGGAGTCCCTGACAAGATCTTTGCTCAGTTGTCCACCTTAAATTCTATAGTTAACTCCTCCATGCGGCTTATCTCCTATGTGGCTGATGGAGCAAGTAGAGCAGCGGGTTCAGGAGTTGCCCTGAGGCGTCACTCCTGGATGTGCTTGTGTAGTTTTGCGGAACCGTTCAAGTCTGCTTTCACCAACGACCCATTTGTTGGTTCCTCATTGTTTGGTTCCAAGGTGAAGAACACACTCACTCGGTGTGAGCAAGAAGGAAAGATGCTTTCTGCCATGGGAGTACATTTTACTGTTCCCTGTCGACCATACCCCAAAGGTCAAAGGGGCAGTAAAATGTGGTTCAAAAAGTCCCAGAGGGTCTTTCTGGACACACAGGGTGAAACCTCCTTCAGAGGCAGAGGAGGAGGAGGAAATGGGAGACGTCGCCCTAGAGGCAGGGGCGGTCCGCAATACCAGCAAGGCTGTGATTCCTTTCGGGGACGGCCTTATCAGCGCTCCTGATGTGAGGCTCGACTGCATTTCCCTGGGGCGGTCGGGGGTCGCATTTCTTAGTATCCAGAAGCCTGGCTAAATATCACTCAAGACAAGTTGGTACAAAGTGTTGTTACCAGAGGCTGTATCATACCCTTTTCCCTTCCACAGTTTGTTCCTAAGAAGATCCCAGATGTACCACCCAATCACAGGGATCAGGCAACTGAGGAGATCAACAAGTTGCTTTTAAAAAGAGTCATCCAGTTCTTCCCAGAAGACTAGATAGGATCCGGAACTTACTTCAGGTTCTTTTTAGTACCAAAATGAATCGGAGATTGGAGGCCAATATTGGACCTCAGCAGGTTAAACGAATCTGTGAAGAAGGACAAGTTTTGGATGGTAACTCTGCAGTCGATACTCCTGTTTGGGAAAGACTATTGGATGTGCTGTCTAGATCTCCAAGACACCTACCACCATATAAAAATGGACAAGGCACCCAGGAGCCATCTATGCTTCCGGCTGGGAGCCAGTCATCATTTTTGTGCTCTGCCCTTTGTTCTCACTACAGCCCCCAGGGTTTTAACCAAATGCATGGCAATAGTGACAGCTCACCTGAGACGTCAAGGATTCCAGGTGTTTCCGTATTTGGACGACTGGCTCCTGACCGCCCCCACCAGGCAACTACTCCTCCAAAACAGAGACACCACTATTCAACTTTGTGCTCAGTTAGGGATCTCCATAAATTGGGAAAAATCTGCATAATTGCCCTGTCAAGCTGTGATTTTTATAGGTACAGAGATAGACACAGTGAACATGACAGCTGCTCTCCCCGCCAACAGGGCACAAAACTTAATCTTTCAAATTCAACGTCTTCTTCCACTGTGGAAGGTCAAAGCGAAGAGCGTTCTTCCACTCCTCGGGACTATGGGTTCCACCATTCTATTAGTACCATTAGCCAGGTTGCACATGAGAATTCTCCAATGGCTTCTGTCTTCCCAATGGTCCTTCCAGTATCTCCCGCCGAGTCATCCTATCCTGCTGACGGAATCATGCAAGAAGGACCTTCTTTGGTGGAGAGCTCCCAACCAGTTGATCACAGGTGCCCCCTTTGTTCATGCCTGACCCGTTGCCACTGTGACCACGGATGCCTTCCAGATCGGGTGGGAAGGGTATTATCTCAGCAGGACTGTCCAAGGCACATGGCAAGAACACGAGGCTCACCTGCATATCAATGTTCTGGAAGGGCGGTGCTCCTGGCATTGCAAGCACTTCAAGACCTTCTTGCTCTCGGGACTATTGCGATACAATCAGACAGCTTGTCGGTAGTTTGGTATATCAACAAACAGGGCGGTACCAGATCTTACCCACTCTGTCGAGAGGCCATGCAAGTTTGGTAATGGGTGATTTCTTCCCAGCGCCTTCTGGTTGCAACGCACATTCCAGGGGTGACCAACATGATAGCTGACAAGCTCAGCCGGCCAATCCTACTGCCTCATGAGTGGTCCCTGAAACAGGAAACAGCAGAACAGATTTTCCACAAATGGGGACAGCCTTGCTGCTACCTCTTTGCCAGCCCAGTCAGTACCAAATGCAGCAGCTATTTTTCCCTCATTCCCCCTCCGGGGGAGATGCCCAGAGACGCTGTGGCTCACGATTGGCCCATGGGACTTCTGTATGTTTTTCCTCTATTTCCTCTCATTTCCAAAGTGATTCAGAAAGCCAGTCAGCTGAGAAGCAAGTTGATCCTCATTGCTCCTTACTGGCCTCGTCAGGTCTGGTTCCCTTTTCTCAAGCCTCTTCTCTTGGACGATCCTTGCATCCTGGACCCAGCTCCAGCTCTGTTGACTCACATGTCAGGTTCGCTACAGCCCTCAATCCACACCCTCAGGTTGACAGCGTGGCTGCTCCAGTTCCATCCCTAGTCAGGCTTCATGATGCATCATCTTCAGTACCACATATTTTTATGTCCTCCCATAAACCTTCAACTAGGAGGCTGTATGGCAGTAAATGGAAAAGATTTTCTATTTGGGCACAGAAAATGAATGTAGATCCATATTCTGCTTCTATCCCTGTGATTTTGGAATTTCTCTCTGAGCTTTTTCAACAAGGAGCTGCCGCCTCTATCAGTCCAATTGATGGCGATTTCTCATTTTCACTTAGGGTTTTCAGATAATTTAATGTCTCATAAGCTATGCAAGACCTTTTTGAAAGGAATCACTCTTTTGAGACCACCACTGCAAGAACCTGTGGCTTATTGGGATTTAAATTTTGTGCTGTCCAAACTGACTTCTCCCCTGTTTGAACCTTCACACTCATCTTCATTGAAATTTTTGTCATGGAAGACTGTTTTTGGTAGCTATTACGTCAGGTATCTGAGCTTCAAACCATGTCTGTTAAGCCACCTTATTTGATCTTTCACAAGGACAGGGTGTCACTGCGTACTAATCCCTCCTTGGTCCCCAAAGTTTGTTCCCCTGCTACCTTAAATAAATCCATAGAACTCCTGGTTTTCTTCCCTAATCACTGTAATGCAGCTGAATACCATTTTCATCAGCTGGACGTTCATAGACAACTACATTTTTATTTACAGTGGACCAAGGAATTTAGGAAATCAGATCAACTATTCATTTCCTTTTCTGACTCCAGATTGGGCTTACCAGTTTCTAAAGTGACACTTTCTAACTGGAGTTCCAGTTGCATAGCCTTTATCTACAGTTCGGAGGGCAAACCTTTACCCTGCAGGATCAAGGCTCATTCTACCAGGTCGCTGTCTACCTCTGCAGCCTTTCAAGCCAAGGTCCCACTTGATAATATTTGTGCAGCAGCTACATGGGCTAACCCTCATACTTTTATTACACATTACAAATTGGATTTAGCTTTCAGGGGTAGAGCATCCTTTGGCTCCACGGTGCTTAGGAGTATTTTCCAGTGAGCCACCCAAGAGTAAGGCGCTAGGGGCACTGTCCCATATGTAAAAATGAAGGTGAGATTGGACTACACAACATAAAGAAGTTATGTACTCACCATAAAGTTCCATGTTGGTAGTCCATCTCACCCTTCATTTTTACCAACCCGCCCTCCTACCCCCATCCTGGAAGATCTGGAGATGATAATAATAATAATTTTGTTATCTTTGGTTGGAGACCCTTTAGTATTGGTTTGTCTGTTATAGGTTTTTTCTTCTAGTGAGCAGCAAACAAGATCTGGGGTTTGTACTGGTGCACTATGGGATATCTGCTTAGCCATGAGCCAACCAGAAGTCTTCAAGCTTGTAAATTGGCCGAGTCAGAGCCGAGGATCGGCTCCGAACCCATATGTAAAAATGAAGGGTGAGATGGACTACCAACATGGAACGTTATGGTGAGTACATAACTTCTTTTTCATGAATTTGGAGGTCCTGCAGCAGATGCTCTGTAACCTTCTACCAGATGCAAGTTTAGTGAACCAACTATACACTGGATGAGAAGTGTCACTCACTAATTTTGCAAGACCTCTTTTTACATCTCATTTCAAAGAGCTCCTGTAAGGTAGGAAGACTAGTGCCCACAATCTTTTCTGCTGTTCTTATTATTCTTTGCAGCTTTTTTTTTTTGGCCATTGTGCTGTTAACGAACCATACAGTGCATTTGCTGGTGATAATGCTTTTGATGGCTCCTCTAAAGAAGGTATTTAGAACATTCATAGAGAGCTTTGCTTTTCTCAGCCTTCCTAGGAAGTGTAGTTGCTGGTGGGCTTTTTTACTTAGCTGGCCCTTGTTTGTACTCCAAGAAAGATCCTCTGATATATGTACCCCCAGGAACTCTGTAGTTTGGACTCTGTCTACTTCTTCACCATTGAACTTGAGGGGCAGGTGGATGGCATAGCTCTTTCTGAAGTCAGTAATATATATATATCTTTTTTTTTATTGATGTTCAGTTCCAAATTGTTATTGCACCATTCAGTCAAGGAGTTGACATCATTCCTATACCTACTCTCATCACCACTTATGAGTCCCACTACTGTGGTGTCATCTGCGAATTTGATAATGTGGTTGTTGCTAGTTTTTGCAGAGCAGTCATGGGTAAGGATTGTGAACAGGAGAGGACTCAGCACGCAACCCTTAATTGCCAATTTCACGTTAAAATACTTAGTCTTTGAAGGAACAAATCATTACCAAAGCTGAGGGCATTGCAGGTAAGTGACATACAAGGCACAGCTAGAGCAGCACTTCAGGTTTCCAGACACTGTCTGAAGTGTGATTACAGTATTTTAGATGCATCATGCAGAGCAACTGCTACTGGCTGTGTTATCCACAGGCATGCTTGGCTGAGGATCCATCCAATTTTTGACCAAGTTAAGGCTGAACTCCTGGATGCCCCATTGGATAAAGTATTCTTGTGTGGGCCTCCTGCAGAAAAGGTTTGTCTCCAACCCCAAGATATAATGGAAGTTATCCTTCTAAGCCTTGACCTCTGTCACCAGGCCTAGATAAGAAGAGGCCTCCCCAATCAAAAAGGCCTAGACAGTCCAGGAGATGGCAACCTGAACAGTGCCTTAGACCTGGGGGGTCCAAACGATCTGTCCCCCCAAGAGAACTATGACTCTGTGCTGCTGTCCCACCTTCACCTTTCCTCAACACCCCCATCCTGTCCCACTTCCAAAAATAAACTTTTCCTTTCTAAACCAGTGGAAACTCATCACCTCAGATCAGTGGGTCCTAAACATCATTGAAGAAAGGTTACTTCATTCAGTTTAGAGAAAGGTCTCCCTTCTTAGGGATACTAAAGCCTCCGAAAGAACATGAATCTCTCCTTCCTCCCATCTTGTATGAACTCTTATGACAGAGATCCATTCAGCTAGTCCCTGTTGAGGAAGAGGCAACAGGGTTATAGTTTCTAGAAAGGAATGAACTTTGAGGCCGATTTTAGACCTCTTAGAGTTAAACAAGTTCCTAGGCATTCCCAAATTCAAAATTCTGACTCTTTAAAAATACTGCCCATTTCCAGGAGCTTTCATGATTACAGTAGATCTGAAGGATACCTGTCTTCATCTTTCTATAGCAAAAGAGTACAGGAGATACCTTTGATTCATAGCAGCAGGTTTATACTACTGGTTCTGTACTTTGTCATTTGGTTTGTCCACTGCACCCAGAGTTTTCAAATGTCAAGCCCAGTTACAGCACATCACTGAACTCTAGGAGTGAACATTTACCCCACCCGGATAATTGTCTCATCTGGGGAAAAAGACATCCTGGAACTTGAGACAACCTTAAAGGCTACCATGAACTGCTTCCAAGTGGGTAGGGCTTATCCTGAATTCCACAAGTCCCAACTTCTGCCCTAGGCAAGAATTGTCTTTCTGAGTGCTTTGATGAACTCTGTATAGCAAAAAGCCATCTTACCCCCCTATACAAGGTGTCCTTCCTGACAGACTACCTACTCATTTTACTGTCGAGGGAGATGGTCACAGCAAGGGAATATCTAAGAGCCTTGGGGTTCATGTCACCATGCATCCTTATGATCCCATTGGCAAAATTACGCATGAGGAAACTTCAGTGGTTCCTAAAGAACACTTGGGAACAACACTCCCAACCACTGGAAACCTTGCTGCCTTGTTGTGCCATTCTTGAAAAGAGAGCTTCTTTGGTGAAAACACACCATCAAGCTGAATCCAGGTGCAGATTTAATTCTAGCAGAGACAAATAAGTCCATAACAGACTGATCTGAAGTAGTCTAGGGAGCACACGTAGGACCTGTAAAGATACAAGGTGTCTGGACCCCAGGGCAAAGGAAATTTCACCTAAACCAAGAGTTGCTGGTAGTTTTAATAACTACGAAAGCCTTTTAAATCATGCTATCCCCAGGAGCACTGCATATTTGGATGTACAACAACACAGTTATCTGGTGCATAAACAGGCAAGGAAGAACTCATTACTACTCCGTGTGCAGCCTAGTAATAAAGATTTGGCTGTGGACACAACAATTGCAATTAACAGTGATCACATCCTACATCCCAGGCTAGAGAAACACTTTAGCAGGTTCTTTGATCAGGGACATTGTGTACCACATCAAATGGATGCTAAAGGGGAAACCTTTCTAGACCTCATTTATCTATGGTGACACCCGACCATAGACTTTTTTGCCTCTCCCAACAACACACAACTTCAAAGAACCCAACAGACAGGGACATGGAGAACAAATACCTTCTAATTCAAATGGACAGGATTTTTCTTTATGCCTTCCCACCATTTCCCCCGATTTCCATGGTACTGATCAAGGTGAGGTCAGACAGGCCCAGGTTGATAATCACAGCCTCCTTCTGGCCAAGGTAACATTGGATGTTCTTCGTGTTTCACTGTTGCAGTCATCACACCTGGGTTATCTGCCTACAGCTAGCCCTCAGTTGGCCCAAATACCAGAGTCGTGGGATTTCTGCGTTGGATGCTGTCACTTCTTCCATGACGTCAAGGGTGTATAAAACGGGTATCCAATGCCATTACTTCAGTCTTTCTTGCCAAAGAGCCCGAAGCAGAAGCAGTTTGCAAGTGCCAGTTGGCCGTTACCTGAAATTTTCGTTTTTTGAGTTTCAAACCTGAAGTCTTCTAAATCTAAGTACCCCGTTGCGTATCCTTTTTTCTTGCTCTAACTGATGTCAGAAAAAGTTAACAATTGTCTTGCCTGTGGAAAGCAAATACCTCACAGAGATTTTTATTCTTACTGCATCACCTGCTTAGGCCTAGACCACGACGTCCCTCACTGTCGGTTTTGTGCCTTGTTTAACACCCGAACCGTTCGTCGTCGGGCTATCTTTGTCACTAAGTTCTTTCGCTCTCGTTCTCCATAGTCTGAAATGGCTTCGATAAGCCATTCTACTACCGATCTTCCAAAAAAACGTAATGATAAAGACAGAGACAGACCGCACGGGTCCAAAACTGCCAACAATGCTTACGTTAAGCTAGTTGCCAGTCCGCTGGTACTCAGTGAGGCACCTTTGCAGCCCCTGATGCCCGCTTCTACAGATTTGCAGGCCTCTGCTCAGACCCATTTGGAGTCCGGTATGCCACGAGATGCTTCTTTGACTATGGAACCTGCGGATGTCTCCACCTTGGATGGGTCCAGAGACGCTGTGCAGGCACCGGCTTCTGAGGGTGTTTTCCAACCTACCGATGTTCGAATGAAACCGATGACTTCGTTTTTAGCTAAAACTACCGAGTTTCTTAGGCCCAGAGTATGCACTATGCCAAGAAAACTGACCAAAGGGCATGCTCAAGTTCCCATGCCACAAAAACAAATGCTTAAAATGGCTGAAGACCTTATTACCCTAATTAGGGGAAGCCAGTCTTCCCCTGCTGAGAGACAAATAATTGAGTTTCATTCTGATTCTACAGACTAGGAGTCCAATGATTGTGACCCTTCTGATTATTAGGACATGCCCTTATCAACCTAAGAGGATTCAGATGCAGAGGAATCCATTCCTTCTAACTCCCCTCCAGAGGATTTTTCTTTTGGTGAAACCTTGCATACTTTAAGAGAGCATTTCCACTGGGAATGCCAGGACTACCCTCAGTCCAAAAAGAGACTCAGAGAATTTTTAGAGTTGCCTCAGCACAGGCCTCTAGCTATACCCTCTTTCCTGGATGTTGTAGATGATGTCTTCATGGAATCCAGTCTTACTCCAGACACTTTACCCCCAGCCCCTAGAAACCTGACCGGTACTACAGAGTATCTTATTCTCACAAATTTCCATCCCACTGTGGATCCAGAGACCATTTCCCAGGGACCTAAAGGTATTAAGGCTACTACAGCCAAAAACCCTATCCCTTCAGACAGGGATTCCAGAGCTTTAGACAGATGGGGTAAGAAGGCATATACCTCTGCAACTCTTGCCATCAGGGCATTGAATTGCCAGTTTCACATGTTGAAGTACCAGCAACATATTATGGACTAATTAAACAAAAAATGGGGGTTACTTCCAGATTGTGCAGAAAATAAAGATTTACAAGAGTTAATGCATTCTGCAAACCAACTTAGTAAGCATACTTTGCAGTGTGGCTTTGATGCCCTATAAGCATCTTGCAGGGCTGCAGTCACTGGGTCTGTACTGAGAAGGCATTCTTGACTGAAGGAACAAACATTGCCAGATCATGTCAAATCAGAATTACTAGATGCTCCTTTAAATAAGGACGGTTTGTTTGGCACCAAAACAGAAGAGGCTCTTAAAAAGATGGAAGAAAAAGCTAAATCTATGCAAACTGTTAAAGAATTCTTACAAGCGCAGCCACCTAGATTCAGTAGGCATTGGCCTTCTAAAAACTGGTCCTTTCCAGCCCCTTCCAGGCCTTCTCTGTCCAAACCCAGGGGAAACAGGCCAGCCAGACTACAGTCTCAGGGTATGCAGAGACCTAAACAATGGAGTGCTCCCACCTCAAAAACAGGGAGTGGTAAGCCGCCACCTTATGGAAAAAGCTCACAATGACTTATCAATTATCCTTCCCAGCCCTGCCCAATTACTTGTGCCCTTAGGAGGAAAACTTGCCCTTCATGCAACAAACTGGATGTCCATTACTCAGGGCCGATGGGTCCTAAACATTGTATCCCAGGGGTACAGATTCTACTTTTATTCACTGCCAACCCCAAGCGGGTTTCCAGACCTTCCTCCAGACCAGTGGGCAGAGGCTCAAAAGCAAGTATTTTCCCTGCTCAATATCAGAGCTATTCAACCTGTTCCAGTAGAACAAAGGGGGTAGAGTTTCTACTCCAGACTTTTCCTGGTGCCCAGAAAAGAGGGCTGTTGACGCCCAATCCTGAGTCTATCAATTCTCAACACCTTCCTGTTGATCACAAAATTCAAGATGCTTACCTTACAACAGCTTATCCCTATGCTAGCCAAAGATGCCTGGTTAGTCACTCTATTCTAGTCTTAAAAGAAACTTATCTGCATATCTCCATAAGGGAGTCATGCAGGAAATATCTACGCTTCAGGGCAGGCTCAGATGTTCATCGTGTTTCACTATTGCAGTCGTTACACTTGGGTTATCCTGCTGGCAAGCTACCCGCAGTCGGCCTGAATTCCAGAGTCCTGGTCCGGCGTCGGTTGCTGTATAAAAGATGCAGGCGACGCCATTTTCTTCAGTCTTTCTTGCCGCGTGGTGCCCAAAGCAAAAGCAGTTCGCAAGTGTTGGTCGGCCGACTTCTGAGATTTTCGAATTCGAATTTCAGATCCAAAGTTTTCAATAAAGCTAAGTACCCCATTGGGGAAACTTTTTTCTTGCTCCAGACCGATGTCAGAAAAAGTTAACAATTGTATTTCTTGTGGGAAGCAAATACCTCATAAGGATTTCCACTCTTACTGTATTCCTTGCCTAAGCCCTGACCACGACATTGCTAGTTGTCGGTTTTGTGCTAGATTTAACCAATTCACTATTAAGCATCGGTACTATTTTGCTTGTCATTATATTGGCAGCAGGTTTAACTACATAATGCCGTTGGAACAACCGACGACCGGAATTCATAAAAAAACGCAAGGATAAAGACAAGGACAAGCATCTGAGGTCCAAAACCGACGACGAAGCCTCTTCTAGGCCATTCGCCGGTGCTCAGTGAGGCACTTTTGCAGCCCCTGACTCCCACTACCTCAGAGCCACAGGCCCCCTCCGACTTCCATGTGGAGACAGCTAGGCCTCTGGATACTCAAGGTATTGGCCCTTCGGAAATTAATCCCTCAGATGGGTCCGGAGCCGCTGAGCAGGCATCGGCTTCTGAGGGTGTCTTCAGACCTACACAGCTTTATATAAAGCCTACTTCAACATCCAAGACAAAGTCTAAAACAGTAAAGACAAGGAAACTAGTTCAGCATTCTCCAGGACAGGCTTCTATGCCTAAGAAACAGATGCTCAAAATGGCCAAAGACCTAATTACTTTGCTCAGGGGTTCCCATCCCCCTCCTGATAAGAGGCCTAGGCAAGACACTGAATATGATTCCTCTTATCAGGTTTTCATTTCCTCTGATTCCTCTTCTGATCAGGGATATTCTGTTCCTCCCTATGAGGATTCTGATGCTGAAGATTCTATTCCTTCAGCTTCTCCTCCTGAGGACTATTCTTTTGGGGAAACCCTGCATACCATGAGGGAGCATTTCCACTGGGAGAGCCAGGATTGTTCCGATTCTAAGAAAAGACTTAGAGACTTTCTTTTACTTTGTCAGCACAGACCTCTTGCAATTCCCCCTGTTCTAGACATAGTGGATGATGTTTTTTCAGAGTCCGGCCTGTCTCCAGACTCTTTACCTCCTGCCCCTGTTAAGCCGGATAGGTACTACAGGGTCCCAGACTCCCATAAATTTCTTTACAAAAACCCTGCTGCTGACCCAGAAACTGTCTCACAGGGTCCCAAAGGGGTCAAGGCTGCTTCTGCCAAAAACCCTGTCCCCTCAGACAGATATTCTAGGGCTTTAGACAGATGGGGGAAAAAAAGTTTACACTTCTGCTACCTTGGCTGTAAGGGCTTTAAATTGCCAGTTTCATATGCTGAAATATCAGCAATACTTAATGTCTTTGTTAAAACAAAAAATGTTGACAAATTCTGAATGTTCTGAGAACAAAGATTTGCAGGATTTATTGCATGCAGCTGAACAAGTGGGAAAACATACTTTGCAATGTGGCTATGATTTACTGGAGGCCTCGTGCAGGGCCGCTGTTACAGGTTCTGTTATTAGAAGGCATGCTTGGTTAAAGGAACAGAATCTGCCTGATCATGTTAAAGCAAAATTATAGGATGCTATATTACAGCATGATACTTTGTTTGGTGTTAAGGCAGAGGAGGTGTTAAAGAAAATGGAGGATAAGGCAAAATCTATGCAGACAGTAAAGGATTTCTTACAGGTACAGCCACCCAGATTTAGCAGGAACTGGCTCTCTAAGAATTGGTCCTTTCCAGTGTCAGACAGACCACAAAGAGGCAGATTCAGACACCCTAGAGGCAGGCAACAGCCCCAGGGCTCATGCAGGCCCAAACAATGGGGTGCCTCTTACTTCCAAAAGTGGAGAAGACAAATCACAGCCTTATAGAAAACAGTCCTAATGACTTTCCTCTGCTAATGCCAAACACTTATTTTTTGGCAGCACACTTAGGGGGAAACCTAGCACTTTTTTCACAAAACTGGCACAAGATTACCCAGGACAAATGGGTCTTAAATATAATCTCTCAGGGTTATAGATTCCACTTTCACACTCTTCCAAAGGCAAAAGGCATGCCAGACCTGCCACGCAATCAGTGGCAAGAGGCACAAAAACAAGTTTCATCTCTCATGGACATGGGCGCTATTCAGCTAGTGCCACACCAAGAGCAGAGACAAGGATTTTACTCAAGACTTTTCTTAGTACCAAGAAAGGACAAAGCCTGGAGACCAATTCTGGACCTGTCTATTTTAAATACTTTTCTGGACGTCCCAAAATTCAAAATGTTGACTCTACAGCAGCTTCTGCCCATGCTGGACAAGAAGGCTTGGCTTGTAACTTTGGACCTCAAAGAGGCATACCTGCATGTCCCAATCAGACAGTCTTGCAGAAGATACCTCAGATTCATAGCTGGCTCACTGCACTACCAATTCTCTGCACTGCCCTTTGGCTTATCTACTGCGCCCAGGGTCTTCACAAAATGCCTGGCACCAGTAATTGCATTTTGCAGACAAAGAGGAATTCAAATATACCCCTACTTGGACAACTGCCTTATTCAAGCAAAGGACAGAGATATTCTACTACAGCATCTGGCGTTTGTAAAAAGATTACTAATTTGCCTAGGGTACACAGTAAACGAAAAGAAATCAAAACTAGTACCCTCTCAAGAGATAATATTCCTGAGTGCAAGCTTAAATACAACTGCCCAGATGGCTTATCTCACGCCAAACAAAGGCATCTGACGTCTTACTTCAAAGACATGGCAACAAAGACCTAGTTATCTGCAAGAAAAAGTCTGCAGGCTCTGGACTACATGACATTCTGCATTCTACTAATTCCATATGCAAGACTGCATATGAGGAAACTACAATGGTATCTAACGTGTTTGGATTCAACATTGCCACAGCCTGGAAACAGAAATTTCTCTCATTCCCTGCCTGCAACAGGAATTTCAATGGTGGGCACAGGCCTGTCACCACAACAAGGGACAGCCATTCACCTTACCCACTGCCAGGCAAACACTAACAACAGATGCATCAGATTATGCCTGGGGGGCACACATGGCAGGAAAATGTATTCAAAGCACATGGCCCACAAACCAAATGCATCTTCATATCAATAAAAAAGAGATGCTAGCTGTACAAAATACCCTGACAGCCTTCAAGGACCTACTTCATCCAGGACAACTACTGATAAAGACGGACAATACTACAGTCATGTGGTACATAAACAAGCAAGGGGGCACACATTCCTACCCCTCTCTGCAGGCAAGCCATGACTTTGTGGAACACAGCATTGACTTATCAAGTACATCTGCAAGCACAATTCCTGACAGGAAAGGCAAATACTTTAGCAGACGAACTAAGCAGAAACCTCGTGGATCCTCACAAGTGGAAACTGGACCCACAAATCTTCAACATGATAACATGGAAATGGGGATGCCCAGACATAGATCTATTCGCTTCCCCTCACAACTGCCAGCTACAGAGATTCTGCACTCGGACTTATCACAAGCAAGCATGGAAAGTGGACACCCTTTCATTCAGCTGGAAAGCCCTTACAGTATATGCCTTCCCCTCCTCTGCTTCTCCTCTCCAAGGTACTCCTAAAGGTCAGACAAGAGAAGCCAAAAATGATACTGATTGCCCCAGACTGGCCATGCCAGCACTGGTACCCAATCCTAAAGAGCTTGTCTCAAGGCCCAGCCTGGACATTGCCTCTAATACCTCATTTGCTGACCCAACAGAACAATCAGATCCTGCACAGCCAACTCAGAACCCTAAATCTGTCTGCATGGTGGATAATGTAATCTATCAGAACACACCTCTCTCTAAAGCAGTTATGGATATTATTTTGGAGGCCAGGAGGCCCAGCACCAGAAAATCTTATGCAGATAAATGGAAGAGATTCTGTGCTTGGAACCAAGCGCAAGGAATTGACTCACTTGAACCAAATATTCCTCAGATTTTACAATACCTAACTGAGATGCTGGACAAGGGCCTATCCTTCTCATCAATTAAGATCCATGTCTCTGCCATTTCAGCTCATTACAATACGGAACCACCTATTTTTTCCCATCCACTGCTAAGACAGTTTCTCAGAGGGGCCAAAAACATAAGACCTCAAAGGAGAGCTCCAATACCTACATGGGACCTCAATTTTGTCTTGGAAAAACTCACACTGCCTCCTTTTGAGCCTGCCAATACAGCAGAGGTAAAATACTTGTCATGGAAAACCGCTCTTCTCCTAGCAATAACTTCAACAAGAAGAGTCTCAGAGTTACAGGCACTAATGGCTGTGGAACCTTTTATTATTTTCCATCAGGACAGGGTTTCTCTAAGGACAAACCCGACATTTATGCTTAAGGTAGTGTCCAGCGTAGCTCTTAATCAAACCATACATTTGCCTACCTTTTATCCAAACCCACAGAATAAGGGGAAGAGACGTCTGCATACTTTGGACATACACAGACAGCTACGCTTTTACTTGGACAAGACTAAAGCCTTCAGAAAGACAGAGCAACTCTTAGTGGCATATGCTGCAGGTACCCAAGGAAAAGCCATTTCAAAGCAGACTGTTTCAAAATGGATAGACCACTGCATTTGTTTTTGCTATTCTCAACATGGCAAATCAGTGTCTAAGGGCATTAGGCCACATTCTACCAGAGCAGCAGCCACTTCAGCAGCCTTCCTCAGAGGAGTACCAACCAAGGATATTTTGGAGGCTGCAACATGGACTTCAGTGCACACTTTTACAAAGCACTACCATTTACCTCTCTACTCTAAATCTAGAGCAGGCTTTGCCACTGCAGTTCTGCAGGGCCTCATAGCCACTCCAAACTCTATTTAGGCCCAGCCACCCAACCTCAGCTTTGGGATTCAACCCAAGTGTAATGACTGCAACAGTGAAACACGATGAACATAGTACAGTTGTGTACCTACCATAAATGTAGATGTTCGAGTGTATTCACTGTTGCAGTCCAGGTTACCCTCCCACCATCCCCCTTTCTCTTTGCTGGGACTTATCTGTACCTATCTATTCTATACAACCTATGTGATGCATTTGCTTGTAGATGAAGGTTATGTGCATGCTTTTTTATAATCATAATTTTTACAGCCTACCCTTTTAGGGGCAAGAAAAACTGAAGAAAATGGCGTCGGCTGCATCTTTATACCCCTGGCACACTGATGTCAGGGAAGAGGCAACAGCAACCAGACGCCGGACCAGGACTTTGGAATTCAGGCCGACTGCGGGTAGCCTGCCGGCAGGATAACCCAAGCGTAATGACTGCAACAGTGAATACACTCAAACATCTACATTTATCATAGGTACACAACTGTACTTTCTTTGCACTTCCCTTTGGCTTATCTACTGTGCCCAGAGTATTCACAAAATGCCTGTCTCCAGCCATTGCATATTGCAGGCAGAGAAATATCCAAATTTTCCCATACTTGGACGATTGCCTGATTCAGACGGACAGTCAGGAATTGCTGCTTCAGCACCTTGCATTTGTAAAAGGCCTTCTCATTTCATTGGGATACACCATCAATGAAAAGAAATCACAACTGGTGCCCAGTCAAAAGATTGTATTCCTGGGAGCAAGCTTGGACACAACTTCCCAGATGGCATTTCTCACATCAGAAAAACAGGTCTATTTGACCAACTACTTCAAACAAATGTCCACCAGAACCCTGCTATCTGCAAGGAAAATACTGCAAGCCCTAGGGTTCATGGCCTCATATGTTCTGCTAATTCCATATGCAAGACTGTATATGAGGAAACTTCAATGGTACTTAAAAAGGCTTTGGTGCCAACATTCTCAGGACTTGGAAACAATCATTCCAGTCATACCTTGCCTAAGGGCAGAGTTTCTTTGATGGGCAGAAGCATGCAACCACAACAAGGGACTGCCTTTCACTCAACCCCTCTCCGCCCAAACCCTGACAACAGATGCAACAGACTGTGCATTGGAGGGCGCACATGGCCGGCAAATGCATTCAGGGCCACTGGAGCCCAGGCCAAATTCTCCTGCATATCCATCAAAAAGAGATGATAGCTGTACAGAATGCTCTGACAGCCTTCAAATACCTACTCCTTCCAGGACAGCTGCTAATAAAAACAGACAACACCACAGTTATGTGGTACATAAACAAGCAAGGGGAACCCATTCCTACCCACTCTGCAGGTTAGCCATGGGCCTGTGGAACACAGCCTTGAGCAACCAAGTGCATCTGCAAGCTCAATTCCTGCCAGGCAAACAAAGTTCATTGGCAAACAACTTAAGCAGAAATCTCCTAGATCCACACGAGTGGAAATTGGAGCCCAACACCTTCAACCTTCTAATCCAGAGGTGGGGGGACACCAGAGGTGGACCTCTTTACCTCCCCCAAGAACCACCAGTTGAGCAAATTCTGCACCAGGAACCCTCACAGCAGGGCCTGGAAGGTGCATTCCCTATCCTTCCAATGGGAAAAACTCTCAATTTATGCCTTTCCCCCTCTGCCCCTCCTCTCAAAAGTACTACTCAAGATCAAACAGGACAGGCCAAGGGCAATTCTTATTGCCCCAGACTGGCCACGTCAGCACTGGTACCCACTCCTATGCAGTCTGACAACAGTGCCACCCTGGCACCTTCACCAGACTCCTACCCTGATGTCTCAGCAGGAGGGACAGATTTTGCATCCACAGTTGCAAACCCTAAACCTTGCAGCCTGGCTTATCCCCTGAATACACTACCAGCAACCCTCAGCAAACGGGTACTTGGCGTCATTCTTGAAGCCAGAAGGCCTAGTACTAGGAAATCCTATGCTGAATAGTGGAAAAGATATTGTTCTTGGAATCAGTCTTGAGGAAAGGACACAGCCGTACCCTCCTTACCTCTAATCCTGGATTACCTAGCAGAACTACTTCAGAGGCCTATCCTTTTCCTCTATTAATATTCATGCCTCTGCCATCTCAGCTTATTATAGTACTGAGCCACCTCTATTTTCTCACCCTCTCATCAAACAGTTGCTGAGAGGGGCTAACAAGGCCCCCTAGGAGAGCACCCACCCCTGCCTGGGACCTTAACTTTGTACTGGAAAAGCTCACACTTCCCCCTTTTGATCCTGCTGCTTCAGCAGTGTTAAAATTCCTGTCTTGGAAAACAGCCTTGCTTTTAGCCATAACTTCAGCAAGAAGAGTGTCTGAGTTACAGGCGCTAATGGCTATGGAACCCTTCATTATTTTCCAAGCTGACAGGGTTTCCCTTAGGACTAACCCATCCTTTATGCCTAAGGTGGTGTCCAGTGTGGCTCTAAACCAATCCATCCATTTGCCAACCTTCTTCCCTAATTCTCAGAATAAAGGGGAAAGGATCCTGCACTCCTTGGACGTGCACAGATAGCTCAGGTTCTACCTTAACAGGACTAAACCTTTCAGAAAATGTGACCAGCTGCTAGTCAGCTTTGCTACAGGGGCAGAGGGCAAAGCCATTTCAAAACAAACCATTTCCAAATGGATAGCACACTTGCATCCATTTCTGCTAAAAGCAGCATGGAAAACCTACCCCATAGGGGATCACACCTCATTCCACTAGGGCTACTTCCACTTCTGCAGCATTTCTCAGGGGAGTCCCTACCAGGGACATTCTGGAAGCTGCAGCCTGGAGTGTTCTGTACAGACCAAGCATTACCTCTTACCTATTTTCTCTAAAGCCAGAGCTGGATTTGCTACAGCAGTCTTACAAGGCCTGTTAGCCAGCCCTAACACTTCTTGACAGCCTCCACCCTTCCTCAGCTTTGGGAATCAACCCAAGTGTGATGACTGCAACAGTGAAACACGAAGAACATAGTGCAGTTGTGTACACTTACCATAAATGTAGATGTGTGAGTGTATTCACTGTTGCAGTCCTGGTTTCCCTCCCTCCAGCCCCCTGGTTTTCTCTATCCTTTATACCTCTCCTCTCTATGGTCATTTTTACTGGCAGTGGTATTTACTTTTTACTGGTGGTGTTCCCCACCATATACTAGCTTCCTATTTGGGGGCTCCTGACATTTGGGGCAGGAAAAATTGATGTAATGGCGTCGGCTAACTGTTTTATACCCCTGACGACCTGACATCATGGAAGAAATGACAGCGTCCGACGCAGAAATCCCAAGACTCTGGTATTCGGGCCGACTGAGGGCTACCTGGAGGCAGATAACCCAAGTGTGAGGACTGCAACAGTGAATACACTCAAACATCTACATTTATGGTAAATGTACACAGCTGTACTTTTTTCCTCCTTTTGACCCTCAGCGAAAGCAGATATTACATTCTCCCACAAGTGAATAGACCTATTCAAGCAGATAAAGTGGTCCGTCAGTCACCCTCACCTGAACACCCTCAAACTAATGGATTTGGAGGATTGGGTTTTAATCCCAACAGCTGCAGTCTGTTCTACTACAGGAGTGCTATCCATCCTGAAAGAGGCAAGAAAACTGAATACCAAAAAATCATGCTTATCCAAATAGAGAGGGTCTTCTGTTTGGCGCAAGGAGAAAGACATTAGCCATTCACGGCAGACAGACATAAACCTTGTGGTAGAACACCTGTCAGGTCTATTTCAACAGGGATTTATTCTAGTTTTAAGGTACGTGCTTCAGCAGTCTAGGCTTGCCTTACCTGCTCCCCCCATGTATTCTCATCCCCACTAGAAACTTTTCCTCAAAGTGGTCATACATCTTAGACCCCCAAGGAGGAAACCCTGTCCCTACCTAGGATTTTACCTGTGTCTTAGAAAAACATCACCATCATTTGAGCCAGCAGCTTCTGCCACCCCCCTACAAGATGCTCACTTAGAAGACTACCCAGCTCATAGCCATCATTTCAGCCAGACGAGTCTCAGAGATACAAGCACTGATGTGCAAGGAATCCTTCACTGTTTTGCAGAGTGACAGGGTAACCTTTAAAACTAATCCCTCTTTTACGGCCAGAGTAGTAACAGATCTCGCCTTGAGTTCATCTATTCATTTGCCGGTGTTCTTCTCCAACCTACAGAATTAAACAGAGTAACTGTTGCACTCTTTGGACGCACACAGGCAGCTCAGATATTATCTGGGCAGGACAAACTTCCCTAACATAGCAAACCAATGTCTGGTGGCTTTTGCAGAAGGAAAAGAAGGCAGACTTGTCTCCAAACAGACTGTCTCAAAGTGTAGCTTTGGGAGCCATCCCAAGGATAAGTACTGCAGCATTGACTACAAAGAATATAGAGCAGTTGTGTTGTTACCATAATTGTATATGTTTGAATAGATCAGTGTTGTACACATTCCTGCCCTCAAACTTCTTTATCTGCTGCCTTCTCCTGCCCCCACCATTATGTCGGAAGGAAATCATGTCAGATGGGTTGTTCTTGTCCATCATCATCCCCCTACTTTTCTTCTAACAAATAGCTGATACCTTACCCTATTCCTATCTAGAAAAGTCATTTGAATCTGGAAGGGTTGTGCTATCCTTCAACATCAGACTGCTACTCTCTGTCTAGAAAGACCTGAAGATGGCTCCACAGACAACCCTGATGCCTGAATATCTGCCATTAGATGCCATTCAGCTAGGGATGATGAAAAGACTGTGGAAATCGGGCGGGTCACAGGCTTCTGTAAAACAGGAAGATCCAGGGATCAGTACTGCAACAGTAATCTACTTGAACATATACAATTAGTTAAGTGTGACACAACTGTACTTTATTCAGAAGTTACTCACCCTAGGAGTCCTAGAACTTGTGCCATTAAATCAAAGGGGCAAAGGCTTCTATTCCGGAATGTTTCTTTTACCAATAAAGAGTCTTCTTGGAAATGAGTTGCAGATTTTTCTTTCCTAAATCTGTATGCAGAAGTTCCAAAATTCAAGATGTTGACCATCCAGACTCTGTTACCTCTTATGCCCCAGGGAATCTTTATGGGAACATTGGAACTAAAAGATGCTTGCCATCACATCGCCATAGCCAAATTCTTCAAAGAATTTCTCAGACGTTCTGGGTTGCACTGAAAGTTCTCTGCATAACCCTTTGGGTTATCTGCTGCTGCCAGAATGTTTACTGTCTAGCTTCAGTCATAGCTCATTGCAGCCTGAATGTCTCTCACATTTTCCTTGTTTAAATGACTTACCTATTTTTGCATATTCTTTTTCCAGATGTCAAGAGTCCTTAACATGGGTTTCATCTCTTCTGAACAATCTAGAATTCCAGATAAACCTTTAGAAATCCTCCATAGCCTTGTGTGATAGTCATCTTTCTAAGATGTCTTATAAATACCCTATAGCAAAAGGCCTTTATGACACAGGAGAAGATGGATTTTTATTTGAAAACCTTCCTGAGTTTCTCATCTCAGTGTCAGTCTTCAGCCAAGACTGTTTCTCAGGATTCTGGCATCTGTGATATGCATGAATCTTCTTGCCAGGGTTGCACATGAGAAAGATTTGGTGTTATCTAAAACCACATGAACCCAACACTTACATCCTTTGGATTGTCAGATACCCATCTTGGGTTTTGTGAAAAAAGAACTGCAGTGGTGGAGCCTACAAATACAAGCAAATGCAGATAGATCTCCCACCCTACAAATCATACAGATGCCCCAGATTTTGATTGGGGAGATGTTTCAGTGGAAATTAAGGTTCAAGGCCCGTGGGAATTCTGCCAGACCAAAGCACATAAACATAGAAGAGGTGGTAGCTGTGATCCATACCTTAAAATCTCCATAATTTGGAGTCCCCAGAACCTTTTCAATTGTTTGCAGACAACATCACGTTGATGTGGCAAATCAACTAGCAAGAGGGTACAAGGTCATTCCCCGTATGCAGGCTAATTATGGGGAGTTAGCTCTTGAGCACTCTTTAACCTTCCAAGCAGCTTTCATTCCGTCAGAGCAAAACATAGTGGCAGACAATCTGTTTGCCTCCTTTCAAAATGGACATCTAAGCAGATTTTACTCCAGAAATCCATGCAAGTAGGCCTGGAAAACAGATGCTTTATCAAGTGTTCCTTTATATGTTTTCACCCTTTCCACTGATATTCAGAATAATTCTCAAAATTCTGAAGGGTTCTCTAAAAATAATTCTGGTTACTCCTTTTGGCCCAGGCAGCATTGGTTCTTCATTTCTAAGGAATTGACAGAGGGCAGTTACCACAAATTTCCTAACAAACTAGCCTTCTCATATGAAACAAGATGCACCTCAGTCTCAAATATGTTCAGATAACTGCCTGGATGATTCAATTTTAATACATTTTAGGCAGCTCTCCTTTTAGAGGACAAGCAGCAGATTCTAAAGGAGGCAAGAAAACCTGCCACTGGAAAATCTTATACTGGTAAGTGAAAGAGATTTTCTAGTTGGTGCCTAACCAATAACTAGGGACCTATCAGGAATCATGCACCAATGATGCTCACACATTTGTGAGAATTACTAGCCTGTGGCCTTTCATGTTACTCTGTCATGATGTATCTTGCAGCCATTTCAGCAGGTCTGCTTGCGGATCCTTCACTGTTAACCATTTGAAATGTTGAGACATGCTAGAGCATGCCGGAAACACTGTAACTGAATGGCCGGAAAAAAAAAACAACAAACCTGCTTATACCAAGTCCAGGATGGCCATTTATTTTTCTGTTAGGTATGGCAATCTCAGAGTTAGTATATATACGTTTGGGTGGGGGGCTTGGCATGCCACCCCCACCCTATTGCAAAACAGAAGTTTAAAGGAGAAGAGTTGTCTTCAAGATTAGCTCTTTTTCTGGGTTTTCGGCTTGTCATCACTTGGAACTTTAAGTGCCAACATTTCAGTAAGGAGCCTCCTCCACTTTAATTTTAGTAAAACAGTTTCTGACCGAAGTGTTACATCAGACATCACCAAGCAAGCAATTTGCTCCTTCCTGGGATCTTAACTTTGAGCTAGAAAAGTTAACCACATCTCTCTTTGAACCTGCAAATTAGGCAGTTTTAAGGTTCATTACATAGAAAACTGTTCTCATTGCTATGACATCTGCACATAGAGGATCTGAATTGCAAGCTGCCATGGTGGGTGAACCCTGTCTGGTCTTCCATGGGGATGAAGTGTCGTTAAGAACAAATCCTTCATTCATGCCCATAGTTTACTTTGAATCAGACCAGCAATCTCCCAGCGTTCTTTCTTGACCCTCAGACCCAGGGAGAAAGGATTCTGCTTAACTCTGGACATGCGCAGACAGCTCTGGTACTATATTGTCTGAACCAAATCCTTTAGAAAAGCTGATTAGTTATTTATTTATTATGCTGGGTCTAAGATCGGACCATCCATGGAGGTGGACTTATTCTTTTAAAAGATGGTTTTGTTTACACACTTAATGAACTTAGTTAGCACTGATTTAGAGATCATTCCTTTTCTGGGTCATATACTTTAATTTGTCTTGATAGTATAGAAAACCTTCCATAGACTCTGACCTTCACAAAGAATTTATTTAATTTTTGACATTGCAGCTGGAGCGTAGCTTTGTTATTTTACTTGGTGATTTCAAGTATTGGAATATAAATCTGTTAGATTATTCGTCAAGCAGGAAATTCAGAATTGATTTTCTGGACAGTTTACTTCAATTTAATATGACTCAATGAATTTGTACTCCAACTAGATATAATCACATACTAGATGTTCTTCTGTTTCACTGTTGCAATCCTGACTGTTGGGGTTTCCTGCCTGAAAGCCCTTGGTTGGCCCAACTACCAGAGAAAACACTTTGCCTACCAGGCTGGCGCACACCATAACCAACGTCAGTACGCTCAGGTATAAATGGAGCTAGCCTGCATCATCACTTCAGACTTTTTTTGCCACCGGAGCCTGAGGCAGTGTACAAGTGCATCAGTTAGTCTGCACCAGAGAGTTGTTGTCATCGGACAGATAAGTGCTCCATTAGGGAACTCCTTTCTTTTTTCTTTAACTCATGTCAGATAAAGTAAATAATTGTGTCTGCTTTGATAAACAAATCCCACACAGAGACTTCTATGCACTTTGTGTCACTTGTTTAGGCCCAGACCACGACGTCCCTAACTGGCATTTCTATACTAGGTTTAATGCTAGAACTATTAGGCATAGGGCTGAGTTCTTAACGTGATTTCTGAGACAGGAATCTGTACAATCGTGTCTGATGGTGTCCATCGGTCGCCCCAAACTCGAATTACCTAAGCATAAAAAAAAGAAAAGAAGCATAAGCTAAGGTCTTTGTACGACAGCCATTCACTGTCCGACTCTCCTACGAGACATGTGATTGTTGAGGAAGGTGAGGTGCTTTCGCAGCCCCCTTCAACCTTTGAAACAATGACCCAGACCTCTGTTGAGACCCATTTGGAGTTGGACATGCTATATTGGTCCTTTCTACTTCTACAGCTCATACCTTTGGTCCATCGGTTGGGTCCGAGTCCACTCAGCAGGCCGCCTTTTTCGATGAGCACTTACAAACTGGTGACACATCAAGGCCTAGGCCTATACCAGTGTATTTTAAACCCACAGAGTCAGGCATCTGGACATCGAGTGCACCTAGGCCTAAAGCCAAAGCCACCCCAAAGAAAGGCAGTGTGGCAGGGCTTTCCTGTAGGTCGACATGTTTCCAGTTACAGAGATCCTAGCTGTTCCTGATCAAACTGGCTAAAGACTTAATTAACATGGTAAGGACTAGACAGACCACAGGGGTATAACCCCAGGAAAAAGAAAAAGGGATACCTCTCTTGAATTTTTCCAGACCCATTGCAATCAGAAGAAGATTCTGATTTGGAGGAATTTGGATCAGATGAAGGCCCCTCTTACACATCGTGTGAGGAATCTGATTCAGAGGAAAATCATCCCTCTGCTTTCCCTCCAGAGGATCTCAGATTTAAAGAGACTCTCCATGCTATTAGGCAGCATTTTTAGTGGGTGGTACACAAATACCCCAAGGCCAAAAAGAGAGGGAGTTCTTGGACCTCCCTGAACACAAACTCTTAGTTATTCCACCCATTTTGGAAGTGGTGGAGGATGTTTTCCAGGATGTCTCCTTAAATCCTGATTACCCCCCTGCCTGTAGAAAACCAGACAGGTACTACAGGGTACAAGACTCTCATAAATATCTGTTTAAGAACCTCTGTGCTGACTCAGAAGTAGTCACTCCAGGGCATAAAGAGGTTAGAGCCAGTTCCTCCAGGAACCTTTTGCATACGGACAAAGAGAGTAGGGCCCTTGATAGGTTTGGGAAGAAAGTATACCCTTTCACCACATTTGACTGTGAAGGCCCTCAGCTGTCAGTTCCATGTGATCAAATATCAGCAAACCATTCTCAATCAACTTAAACAAAAGATAGCCCTAGAGGATAAAAATCTTTCCAAGGAACTTTTGCACCTGTGCCACTCCAGTTTCCAGGTAGCTAAACATTCCCTCCACTGTGGGTATGATGCCATGGAGGCCTCCTGCAGGGCAGCAGTCACTGGATCAGTAATTAGGAGATATGCTTGGCTTAGGGAGCATTGTCTCCCTGATCATGTAAAGGCTAGCCATTTGGATGCACAACTTGACAGACTGCCTCTTTTTCACTAAAGCAGAAGCAGTCCTTAAAAAGATTGAGGACAAGGCTAAGTCTATTCAAACGGTAAAGGACTTTCTGTAAGTGCAACCTCCTAGGTTCAGCATGAACTTCCTTGCTAAGCACTGGTCCTTTCCCACCCAACATAGGAGTTAACAGAGGAAGCCTCAGAGGGACAGAACCCCTAGGTAAAGACCTCAGCAGCAAAGACCAAAGCAATGGACCTCCTAAACTCACAGGCAAGGGAGTTCTAGGCTACAAGCCCCTACCAGATAACAGTTAGGACTCTCTCTCATTGCTCCACCCACCCAGCCCCACCCCAAAACTAGGAGGAAGGCTGTCACTTTTCCATCAAAACTGGACTCGCATCACTTTAGATCAGTGGGTTCTAGACATTATTTCAAATGGTTACAAACTCACTTTCAAAGAGCCTTTAAAATACTCGGGTTACCCAGATGTACTTCAAAGTCAAAAATCACAGACTCTCGAACAAATTCAAATTCTGTGCTACTAGGGAGTGATGGACACAGTTCCAGTAGAAAAAAAGGGGAATGGTTTTACCCAAGGTTATTTCTAGTCCCCATAAAGGAAGGTTCTTGGTGTCCCATACTGGGCCTGTCCCAACTCAAATCAGTTTCTCAGGGTGACAAAATTCAAAATGTTGACCCTTCAAACATTACTACCAGTGATAATCCCTCAGGCTTTCATTGTCTCAGTAGACCTAAAAGATGCCTTTTTGCACATTCCCATACAAAAATCACAAGAGAAGCTTTCTTCGCTTCACAGCAAGCTCCCATCACGATCATTTTTCATCATTGCCCTTTGGATTGTCTTCCACTCCAGAGGTTTTCACAAAGTGCTTGGCTCCTGCTTTTGCTTTCTGCAGGACCAGAGAGATCCAGATTTACCCCTATCTGGACGAATGTCTGTTACAAGCCACAGATCTAAGATCCAGAAGGACCTGAAATTCACACAGGGCCTCCTGACTTCCCTGGGTTCACAATAAACCTGAAGAAATACGGGTGCAGGACATTTTGACCCCGCCAATTCGCCCCCGGGTGATTCTCCCACGACCTGTTCGACCCTGGATGGTTGGACCCAATCAACACATTAAAAGTTTAAACACAATTAAAACAGTAAACAGAGATTCAATACATAAAAAAAAGCGATGAACAGAAACTACGGACTGTCAAAGTAATAATCATAACATCTGGATTGCCAGGGTTGCTGTAGTTGGTAATTTCTGTTCAACATACTCCTATGGATTAATGTCTGAAAGTTAAATAGTCATCTCGTTTTGCAGAGCACATAATAGGCCTTTTAGGTTCACCGCTACCCCTGAAGCAATGTTTTGTGAGAGATGTAGTGTAGTGTAACTATTAGAAAAAATGTTTTAAAATAACTGACATGACAGGTACATCACACAGACTACATTGCTTGTGAGGTACAAAGCAACCTATAATTATTTTTAGGAGTATGCAGTTGTTTACCTGAATTTGTTAGAGCAGGTTTTTCTAATGACACTACATTACTGAAAACACCTCTAGTATTGTACCCAGGGATTAATGAATAATTTATGGAGTTGATGTTTAATATCAATTATCAAACATTAACATTTAAAAAGACTGTGCTGAAGGCTGTGCCAGAATGGGAAGAAATTAAATTGGCAGGGTTGTGAAAGTTCTCACATACAGATTAAGAATAAGAATATATAATACATTAGTGTACTGCCACCTAGTGGCAATCATAAGATATTATTATTAAAAAAAATTAAAAAGAAGTATAGCTCCAGAAGAGAAGCAGTTAAACATGTCGAAAATTACCTAAAAAAGAAATATATATATATATATATATTGTAAAGTATGTTATAAAGTAACAATAGTCATAATATGTTAAAACATAACACTAGTTATTATATGTTAAAGATTTAAATGTTATATTTATACTAACCAAAGTAATAATTAAATAAAATAAAAATATTAATAAAAAATATATTTACAATGAAAAATTAACAGTGTTATTATTGAATAATTGATTAATTAATAACTTAATGATAAAGTACTTAAAAGAATATATTTGGGGTCAAATAGTCTGGGGACGAACTGTCCACTAAAAAATCACATATACAATACATATACATTTATACATGAAATTGTATAGAAATGCATTGGGGGCGAACAGTCCGGGGTCGAACTGTCTGGACACGAATAGTCCTGCTTCCAGAAATGCATCACTTTCCCAACCAAACAGTTTTCCTAGGGGCACTCCTGGACTCTTCACTTCAGAGGGCCTTCCTCCCCCTGGACAAAGTAATCTTTTTGACAGACTATTTCTAAAAATCCAGGAAAAACAGTGCATCACACCCAGAGGATTCCTTAGCGCTGGGATATATGACATCCTGTATCCTCCTGGTACCCCTAGCCAGGCCGCACATGAGGAAGTTTCAGTGGTACCTGAAGAACGTGTGGTGCCAGAGCTTTCAGTCGCTGGACACTGAAATACACCTGATATCTTGCCTCAAACAAGAGTTTGCATGATGGGTACAGGCTTGCACCCAAGTCCGGGATTATCCTTCAGATTCACACCACAGCACCAAGCCCTCAACACAGATGCTTCAGATATAGCCGGGGGGACATGTTCAGCATCTCCAAACCCAAGGAAAATGGGACACACATTACAGGAGGAAACACATAAATTGGAAAGAACTAATGGCAGTACAAAAAGGTTTACTTGCCTCCAAAAAAAAAGTGGCTACCAGGCATCCTGGTAGTACAGACAAACACTACTACAGTCATGTGGTACATAAACAGGCAGGGGAGGCACGCATTCCTACACTCTGTGCAGTCTAGCCATGCAAGTCTGGGAGACTGCGCACTCTCTAGGGCTACACCTCATAGCACAGTATCTACTAGGAGAACAAAATACTCTAGCAGATCACCTCAGCAGAAAATTGACAGACCCCCCCCCCCATGAATGGCATTTGTATTGGAAAATATTTTTCAGCATAGCTCAGAAATGAGGAGTCCTATGGGTGGACCTATTTGCCAGCAAAAACAATGCTCATCTGAAAAAATTCTGTACCAGGACAAGCAGACATCTGCATGGAGAACAGATGTCTTCTACTTCCCATGGACTCACCTCTTCATTTACGCCCCCCCCCTTGCCTCTTCTGCCTTGAGTGCTTCTAAAGGTAAGGGAAGAGAGTCCAAGGGCCATACTGATAGCAACGGACTGGCCCAGACAACATTGGTTTCCGCTCCTCCTCGATCTCACCAATCAGAAACCTTGGCCGTTACCAGAGAGGATAGACCTCCTCACCCAAAACAAGAGGAGGGTTGAATCTTCAGACTCTCAGCCTTTCAGTCTGGATAATTCCACAGCATCCAACTGCAGCACATACTTAAGTCAGCAGGTGCAGAACATTCTAAAAGAATCTAGAAGGCCTAGTACTAGAAAATCTTACTCAGCAAAATGGAAAAGATTCTCTGTTTGGTGCCAGAAACACCACCTTGAGCCAAATTTAGCTAACATTTCAACCATCCTGGAGTACCTGGCCATTCTAGTGGATAAAGGCCTCTTATTCCTCCAATGAAATACATGCCTCAGCCTTGTCTGCTCACATCCCTACTCTTCCTCCTGTCTTTTCACACCCCCCGCTGAAACAGTTTCTTAGGGGTATCATTCACATTAAACATCCCAGGAGGAAATCCATCCCACCATGGAATCTCATCTGTGTCTTAGAAAAATTGACTTTGCCTCCTTTCGAGCCTGCAGCTAATGCTTCTTTAAAATTTCTTACTTGGAAAACTGCCCTACTACTGGCTGTCACTTCAGCCAGCAGGGTGTCAGAGTTGCAGGTCCTAATGGCAGTGGAACCTTTCATTGTCTTCCATAAAGACAGGGTCTTCCTTAGAACTAACCCTTCTTTCATGCCTAAGGTGGTCATGAATGTGCGTCTTAATCAGGCCATTAATCTGTGTACCTTCTTCCCCAACTTTCAGAACAGAGGAGAAAGAATACTTAACTCTTTGGATGCACACAGAATGCTGTGGTTCTACCTAGACAGGACAAAATCATTGAGGAAGTCAGACCATCTTTGCTCCTAGCTCGGAAGGAAAGCCAGCTTCTAAACAGACAATTTCAAAGCCATCTATCCCACTACATTTCTGTGTGTTACAGCCATCATGGCAACCCCCCCCCCCCCAATTTGATTAGATCACACTCAACTAGGGCCACAGGTACTTCTGCAGCTTTCCTTAAGGGGATCCCCACTAAAGATATTTTGTAGGCAGCCACCTGGTCTTCTCTGCATATCTTCACAAGGCACTACCACCTGGCAGCCTTTTCTAAGTCTTGAGCAGGATTTGCATCTGCAGTCCTGCAGGGAATCCTCTCTTCTCCATGATCTTTTTCCACCCTCAGTAAAACTTTGGGAATCTTCCCCATCAGTCAAGACTGCAACAGTGAGTACACTCAAACAGCTACAGTTATGGTAAGTTTACACAACTGTACTGTCTTTTTGTGACAAACCGACCATCACAAGTTGAAGAAATTGTGGGTCCACCATTATGCAATTCTATTCATTTCTGTTACAGCTGGCATTTTGTTTGGTCCTTTATTACAGTGAGTTATTAGGAAATAAATAAAACTATAAACGTAATTGACTGGTCATTGTAATCAAGTACTGAGGAAGATGGAGATTATTCTGTCCTGGAATCTATTCAGGGTAATGGTATGGATTTAGTAATTTGTGGTAAGGCATATATAATTTGCAAATTTTCTTACTGGTGTGACACTCAACAGTGTCAGATATATAAAGGAAAGATGAGACTCTCTCACAAGTTAAGGAAAAAACCTAGTTCACATATTAAGTCTAGACTAAATGTTATTACCAAAAAAATGTTTATTAAATAGTAAAAACGTTTATGAAAACCATTTATCATAGTCAGTAGATAATAGTTTTATAAATATATTATTCTGTTGAAAAAGTGTACTGATTCTGTTTCATCAGTTTTTGTAGATGGAGAACTGACAACTGATCCTTATAAAACTGCTGATGAGTTTAATAATTTTTTTTCTGACATCACAATCTAGGCGTATAATGGCTAATTTGGACTTGGTTTACATAACTAAAAATTGCCCTACAATAAGTATTGAATTGATTTCCAAAGTATTAAAAAGTTAGGTGACAAAACCTCTACGAGTCCAGTGATGATCATTCATATGGCTTCATAAGTACTTTTGCCAGGGTTGCATAAGATCTTTAATACTTTGCTACGTAACAGTGTAGTAGTTTCCATTTGGAAAAAAATCAATTATTTCACTTGTTTATAAAAAGGGAGACAAAAGGATTTGTGAAGTTGCAGACCTTCAAGTCTTACATATATTTTCTGCAAGGGTTATGAAACACTATGCTGCCCACATAAACCACATGCAGATGTCAGCACCAACCACTACACATAAAAATACACAAAATTAGGTTTCCACAAGCAAGCCCCTAAGGCAAGACACCAGGTTGGATAAAGAGAGGGTCACAATCATTTGCTAGATCACTGGCTAGGATTTGCAAGATCACTCAGGTCACTCAACCAGAAGTACCAGTATGACTCAATCATAGTCCATGTGGGTGTGAATAACCTGAGATATACCTCACTGAGCTATATGAAGAGAGACATGATGGACCTCTCTGAATATTTGGTCACAGGCTGGTATGAGCCTCACATTGAGCAGCATTCTGCCCTAACCAAGAATGATACCACAATACAAACAGAAAATGACTGACTTCAGTAATTCGCTTGGCTTCTGATATCATTGCAGGAAGATCAAATATTTGTCAGCCTGGGACGACATGATCAACAGACCATGTTGCTTTGCCACCTCTAGGCTTTTGAATGCTGTCCAAGGCATTAGCCATCCCCATAAGTACCTTTTTGAGGCAGTGCCAAGCCAACAGACCCTACCAACATAACACATTCTTCTTATGACATTCTGGAAGTACTACTGCTCAGTGCTAGGAATCTTAATAAGAAACTGCACTCACTGGAAGCTCTCCTCATTCTGGAGAATGCGGACATCTGTGCAGTTACAAAGATGTGGTTCAAGGTTGTGGAAAGCACCCCAGCAGTGCAAGTCTAGAGTGCCTATCACACATTCAGACCACCCTCTGAAAAGGAAAAAAAAAATGAAAGGAGGAGGTGTTTCCATCCCACCTCTAGATTGGTCAAGTAGGATGACTCGCTTGAGCTATTCCATGCACAGCTGACCATCATATAATCGCTATCTACAGGTCCCCAGCCATTAACCATGAAAACCACTCCACATACCCAGAGTTATTAGAATCACTTGCCATTCAGCTCAACACACTTTTCAGGGATGATTTTAACTACTTTTCCAAAAACTGAGAAACATACACGACTACTAACATGCAGACTCTGAGATTCCTGGACTTTGTCAATGCAAATGCTCTGGAACAGCTGGTCTGCAGTCCTACAAGGGACTCAGATATCCTTGACATAGTACTCACAAATATCAGGGAGCATTGCATCCCACCTGTAGCATAATGTCATCATTGGTAAGGTTGGATCATAAGTCAGTCTTTTTTTGAAATAAATATAATGTTAGAAACCCCATCAAACCCTAAAGAATTCTTCCAAGGCAAATTACCTTCTATTAAATGATAGCATAGGTAATTTTAAACAGACCCCTAACCCAGAAAACACAGAGGCCCATGAGGAAGTATACACAAATCCCCTCTACAGCCAGTTAAACAACTGCATAGAAGTGGCAGTAACTGACCAAACTAAACCCAGCTCTAACAAATCACCCTGGTGGACCCCTGGCATAAACTATATAATAGAAGAACGAAATTCCTGAGTAGAAGTAAGTGGAAGGATGCACAACAGAGAAAAAAAAATATTAGTCTCAACAGGAAAATCAGGGAACTAGTCAAGTCTTCAAAGGCTAAATATAAGACTAAATTAGCCTCCCAAGCAAAGAATAACAACAAAGCGTTTTTTAGTTATGCTTGAAATTTTAAGGGAAAACACTCAGCAATGTGCTGAGTTGGCTGTATATGGTACTTACCTGTATTCAACCAGAAGAAATAGCAAACCTGCTGGCTGACAAATTCAGCTCAAATTTCATCTCCTCTGGTCACTCCCCATGAAGTTGTCCCTACCATTCCTTTGCCTGTTACCAGGAAAGAACAGGTTATCACTGTGGACTCTAAAGCTAGAAACATGGCAACAGTGGGCCTTGATGGAATCCCAAGGTGCCTATTAAATAGCTTGAAATGTGAACTAGCAGACCCACTTGGATCTCTGTTTAACCACATTCTTCAGACAAGATTTGTCCCAGTAGAGTGGAGGACAGCAACAGTCATCCCTCTGCACAGTGGGGACCATCAGTGGACCAGGAAACTGCTGACCCTGAAGTTTGAATATCCTCGTATGCAAGGCTATGAAAAGGATAGTCATGGGCCTGATTAACAACAACATAGGAAAGTTCCAGACTGTAGACCCCAACCTAGCTCAGCTTCATCAAGGTTAGGTCCTTCCTGCTCAATCTGGTGGACTTCTTTGAGAAGGTCATCAAGACCATGGATGAGGGTAAGACTGTGCATATTTGCCTTATTTGACCTGGCCAAGGCATTTGTCACAGTACCCCATTCGGGTTCTATAAATTTACAAAATTGGGCATAAGCTTCTATGTCACCAGATGGATAGCCAGATGGCTCATGGATAGGACTTAGATTATATAAGTGTGGGAATCCACATCCAGCAAGAGACCAGTAACTAGAGGAGTACCACAGGGCTCACTGCTGGGCTCCCTTCTATTTGGGATATACTTCTCAGATGTCAAGGCAAATGTAGATGGTCTTTGGCTGAACAAATTTGCTGATGACTGCAAGCTGGCGTTAATCACTGACTCTCCCACCAATGTTGATATCCTACAGAAAGGTCTGATTCAGACTGACTGATGTCAGAGCCATGGCTTCAAACTAAATGTGAAGAAGTGTATAATAATACCATTTGGGAAATCAAATATCCCTGCAGAATACACAATTGATAGCATTCCCCTAAGAGTGGACCCAGTGGTGAGAGGTCTGGGTACTCTGATAGTAATCCAAACTTTGACCACCTTGTATCCATGGTGGTAAGGAAACCTTTCTTTGTGGCTCAGCTTATAAGTAAGAGTATGGCATCCATCTATGGATGTCATAATACCACTGTACTCAGCCCTCTTCAGACCAATAATCGAATACAGTGCACCCTGTGGCATGTACTTCACCAGGTACCTGCAAAAATTGGAAAATCCTCAGAGGTTTCTCACCAAAAAAAATAGAAGGTGTAACCAACATGTCATACTTGGACCGATTAAAAGACCTATCACTGTGTTCAGTGTCCTACCAATTACTGAGGAGTGATCGGTGCCTGCCCTGCAAGGCAGTCTCTGCTCCAGCCCTGATGGAAATATTGCATATTCACTAAACTAACTGCATGAGGGTTACCCACTCCAACGATCTAAACCCGATCTCTGACATGAGTAGAGGAAATATTGCATATTCACTAAACTAACTGCGTGAGGGTTACCCACTCCAACGATCTATACCCGATCTCTGACATGAGTAGATCGTGCTGGAGAGACAGATGTGTCCCAGAGATTGCCCCTTCTGTGGAATAGGCTTCCTGTTCACATGAAGCAAAGCCCTTCCCTGACCATCTTCAAGTGCAATCTGGAACAGTGGGTAAGAAATCGTAAATTCACTCTTGTGGTGGCACCCATGTTCCTTATGGACAAAGGCAGCCTGTAAAAATTGTCAAAATCTTGTTATCTTTCCCCTAGGGATAGAAAATTGGGTAAAACCTGAGTAGAAATGGCTAGGTTTGTAAGGCCTCTTGAGCCATTAGCCTAGTAATCTCCTATGAACCTATGAAGAGTTCTACAAAATCTATTTACTGACTCATTGAATCATAACAGATGTACTGACATCAACATGTGTTTTGTCCTGGTAGATCAACACTCACAAATTTAGCAGAGTTCTACGATTAAGAAACTTTGGCTTTTGAGTATTCATTAACAGTGTTATCTACGTGGATTTGGATAAAGCTTTTGATAATGATCGCTTATATCAGTAATTGATATATTAAAGAATTAGAATCCCTTTTTAATTAGTTGGGTTATTCTTTTTTCTGGTTGTTCTCAGTGTATGGCCGTCAAAGCGTGTCTCTGCAGCTTTCTCCCTATATTGTCTCGAGTACCATAAGGCTCTGTGCTTTGCTCCTTTCTGATTTAATTTAGTACTTTCAACTAGTCCAAAAATAATCAGTGTTGGCAAGCTAAATATGCCGATGATTGCAAGTTTGCATTTATAATTGCTGTCCTCAGCATCTGTATCTGAATTTTTGGGACAAATGTTTTTTTGGGCAAACAATGCAGGACTGAAATTCATCCCTGATAAGTGTACAGTAATGTATTTTGGCATTCCTAGAAAAGGACCAAATATATACAAAGTAATACACTTTTATCTGAAACAGATTGCTATAAAGATCTGGATATATACATATCATATGACTTTTCTTTTTTTTATGTCAAGTAACTGTTGTAAAAACATGCATTATTATTAATGGGATCTTTGTCTATTCAAGATGAAAACAAGACTGGTTAATTTATATACAACATACATCTGACCTGTTTTAGAATATAATCATACCATTTGCCAATATAGTAGGCACCAGTTAGTGATCCTGGAGTCTGTCTAACAAAAATTTTGCAGAACTAATACCCTAAGTTCATCATTTATCTTATTCTGATAGAAACAAAACTTTAAATGTGTTTGCACTCCATTGTAGGCTTACAAGAGGAAAATCTATAAATGCATATAAAATGTTTAGAGATCTTGTATATAACATCAGTTTTGCTGTTAACATGAGAAGACACTAATATGATAATGCCAATTTTAATGTTTTTTATTGTAAAACGCAATTAAGATGGAACTGTATAATTCAAATTATTCCAAGAATTTGGAATCGTATACAACAGGTATTAGGCTGTCTCATAATGTTGAGTGTTTTAAAAAATTTGTTCAGCAAGTGGAAGATAATGTATTTGCAATTGATTTTAATGAGTCGGTATCCTTTATGGTCTAAGAACCTGAACACTGAAACCTGTGAGAAGAAAAAGAATATGACAGTCCATATCAAAACAGACTATTTTCAGATGGTTGTCCTCCACTATTGTCTTTTGATGTTCTTTGTGTTTCACTGTTGCAGTCATCACATTTGGGTTATCTGCTTGCAGTAGCTCTCAGTCGGCCTGATTAACAAAGTCTTGGGTCCTGCGTCGATTGCTGTCTCTTCTTCCATGACGTCAGGGGTATAAAACATGCAGCTGATGCCATTACATCCGTCTTTCTTGCCGTGCGGTGCCCGAAGCAGAAGCAGTACGCAAGTGCTGGTCGGCCGACTCTTGAAATTTTCATTTTCGAGTTTCAAAACTGAAGTCTTCAACTAAAAGCTAAGTACCCCTTTGGGGAAACTTTTTCTTGCTCTAAACCGATGTCAGTAAAAGTAAATAATTGCATTTCTTGTGGAAAGCAAATACCTAATAAAGATTTTCATTCGTACTGTATTCCTTGCTTATGCCCTGACCACCGCATACCTCGCTGTTGGTTCTGTGCCTTATTTAAACAACGGACTATCCGTCGTCGGTATATTTTCGCTTCTAAATATTTAGGTAAGCCATCCGACTACCGACATTCCGAAAAAACTCAAAGATAAAGACAGAGGCAGGCCGCCTAGGTCCAAAGCTGCCGACGACGCTTTTCCTAAGCCAGTTACCATTTTGCCGGTACTCAGTGAGGCACTTTCGCAGCCCCTGATACCCACTATGTCAAATTCGCAGGCCTCTACTGAGACCCATTCGGAGTCCGGTATGCTGCGAGATGCTTCAACTGTGGAGCCTGCGGATGTCTCTACCTTGGAAGGGTCTGGAGCCGCTGCGCAGGCACCGGCTTCTGAGGGTGTATTCAGGCCTACTGACTTGCGTATTAAACCGACACCATCTTCTTCTTCAAGGCCTAAAACTCAAGCCATGCCTAGAAAACTGATGCCCAGACTGCATGGTCAGGCCTCTATGCCTAAAAAACAAATGATAAGAATGGCTGAAGATCTTATTACTTTAATCAGGGGAAGCCAACCGTCCCCCTCTAAGAGACCTAGGACTGTGTTTGCTTATTATACTTCTGACCAGGATTCTGAATTTTCTGTTTCCTTTGATGACCAGGATTTACCCTTATCTACCTTTGAGGATTCTGATGCTGAGGACTCTATCCCCCCCCCCCCCCCCCCAGAGCATTTCTCTTTTGGTGAAACCTTGCATACCCTCAGGGAGCATTTTCATTCGGAAAGTCAGGATTTCTCTGACTCTAAAAAGAGGCTTAGGGATTTCTTACTCCTGCCCCAGCACGGGCCTTTAGCCGTACCTCCTGTACTAGACATTGTTGATGATGCCTTTTCGGAATCTAGTTTGGCCCCTGACTCTTTACCTCCTGCTCCCAGAAAACCTGATAGATATTACAGAGTTCCTGACTCTCACAAGTTCCTTTTTAAAAATCCTACTGCAGATCCTGAGACCATTTCACAGGGACCCAAGGGCATTAAGGCTACTACTGCCAAAAATCTTACCCCTCTGATAGAGACTCCAGGGCGCTGGATAGATGGGGTAAGAAGGTGTACACTTCTGCAACCTTGGCCATTAGGGTCTTAAACTGCCAGTTTCATATATTAAAGTATCAGCAGCATATTATTGGATTGTTTAAACAGAAAATTTTGTTGATTCCTGATTGTGCTAAAAATAAGGATTTACAGCATTCAGCTGAACAAGTTGGAAAACAAAAATTAGGTTGGGAGGGTGGCCTAATGGTTAAGGTGTTTGCCTTACAAACACAAGGTGCAGGGTTTGAGTCTCACAAGGGATAATTGGCTAGGCTTAAAATGGCTCGCAAGGGCAGTTAGCGTAGTACTAACATATGAACATATATACTTTGCAATGTGGTTTTGATTCACTAGAGGCATCTTGCAGGGCTGCTGTAACTGGGTCTGTACTTAGAAGGCATGCTTGGCTTAAGGAGCAGTCCTTACCAGATCATGTTAAAGCAAAATTACTGTATGCTCCCTCAAATCAGGACCACCTGTTTGGCAACAAGGCAGAATAAGTTCTTAAAAAGATGGAGGAAAAAGCTAAATCTATGCAAACTGATTTCTTACAAGTACAACCTCCAAGATTTAGTAGGCATTGGCCTTCCAAGAATTGGTCCTTTCCTGCCACTTCCAGACCTTCTCAGTGCAAACCCAGATTAAGCAGAGCACCCAGGCTCCAGTCCCAGGGTATGCACAGGACTAAGCAGTGGGGGGGCCTCCACTTCCAAATCCCAAATCTGGGAGTAATAAAACTCCCCCCTATGGTAAATTGACTTCTTTTTAAAACTTCCAAGCACTTCTCAACTGAACGCCCCTTGGGGGGGGGAAAGATTGCTCTTCATGCAAAGAACTGGGAACTCATTACCCAGGACAAATGGGTTTTAAATATAGTGTCCCAAGGATACAGATTTCACTTCCAACACGTTACCAACACCAAGCGGGTGGCCAGATCTACCCCCAAATCAGTGGGCAGAGGCCCAAAAACAAGTACTTTCTCTCTTAAGCATAGGGGCTATTCATTTGGTACCAGAGGAGGAAAAGGGACAAGGTTTCTACTCGAGACTTTTCCTGGTACCTAGAAAAGACAATTCATGGCGCCCTATCCTGGACCTGTCTACTCTAAACACCTTTTTGGTGATTCCAAAATTCAAGATGCTGACTCTTCACCAGTTGCTTCCTATGCTAGGCAAAGATGCCTGATTGACAACACTGGATTTAAAGGAAGCATCCCTGCACATCCCAATCAGGGAATCTTGCAGAAGATACCTGCACTTCAAAGCAGGCTACACGCACTATCAGTTCTCTGCACTGCCCTTTGGCTTATCTACTGCACCCAGGGTATTCACAAAGTGCCTAGCTCCAGTCATTGCATTTTGCAGGCAAAAAAATATTCAAATATTCAAAGAACTGGGAACTCTTTACCCAGGACAAATGGGCTTTAAATATAGTGTCCCAAGGATACAGATAGTAATATTCACAGATACTGTATATTTTTGTGCCTAAGTACCTCCAAAATGTGGAGCCATAACATTGTATTTTTCTAAAAATGTCACGATGTGTACCTTGTCTCTGTATATGTGATATAACTCTGTATGTTGTATGCTTACCTTTTTATGACTTGTTATTTTTACTAACACTGGAGCTTTTCTCCCCGGGCCTCCGCTGAAAATGGACATTTATCCAGTCGGATCCTCCCGATCAACAAATGTAAAATAAAATAAAATAAATATACCCATACCTGGACGATAGTCTAATTCAGGCAGAAAGCCAGGACATACTTTTGAATCGGTTTACCTTTACATGTGCGTATTGCACACGGGCGACCGTCAAATGTTCGAAAGACAGTTTTCAAGTTCTGAAAACTTCGAACGGAAGACGGTTCGAATGTGCAATGAGCGAATGCACAGTGAGAGTCGCTCATTGCACATTCGACATTTAGGGGCAGAGCGCACTATAGTGGGGAGTTGGAAATGGTTCCATTCCCCGCTGTAGTGTGATCTCGGAGTTAGAATAATAAAGAAGGGAGGTTGTGGGGGGTGCAGGGGTGCTTGCCCCCCTGCATTACACGGCATATACTTTTGTTGTCAACATTCATGTTCGAAAAACAGCGAATCGGCTGTTCGATTTGCTGCTTTTCGAACATTAGAAACTCACTTTTTCCAGTTTCTTTTTTACGATGCGAGGATATGACCACTCGCACAAGTGTGATTCAAGGAATCATCTGGCCTTTGTTCAAAGGGTGCTAACTTGTCAGGGGTACACCATAAATGAAAAGAAATCACACCTGGTACCCTGTCAACAAATTATATTCCTGGGAGCAAGCTTGAATACAAGTTCCCAGATGGCTCTCCTCACGCCAGAGAAACAAATTCATTTGACAACCTACTTCAAACAAGTGGCCACAAAAACCCTGCTATTTGCAAGGAAAATTCTACAAGCCTTGTGGTTCATGGCCTCCTGCATTCTTCTAATTCCATATGGAAGACTGCATATGAGGAAGTTAATTCCATATGCAAGACTTCATATGAGAAAACTACAATGGTATCTAAAAAGCCTATGGTGTCAACATTCTCAGGATCTACAAGTAATGATTCCTATCATACTTTGCCTACGCCTAAAGTTCCTTTGGTGGGCAGAGGCCTGCCACCAAAACAAGAGACTACCATTCACACTACTCCCTGCCACCCAAACCCTAACAACAGATGCATCAGACTATGCATGGGAGGCTCCACCTGGCAGGGAAGTGCATTCAGGGCAAATGGAACCCAAGTCAAATGCACTTGCATATCAATCAAAAAGAAATGTTAGCTGTACAGAATGCTCTGACAGCCTTCAAGGACCACATTCTTCCAGGACAATTAATGATAAAGACGGACAATACCACTGTTATGTGGTACTTAAACAAGCAGGGGGGTACACATTCTTACCCCCTCTGTAGACTAGCCATGGCATTGTGGAATACAGCCTTGAGCTACCAAGTGCATCTACAAGCTCAATTCCTGCCAGGAAAACTAAATACACTGGCAGACAGACTAAGCAGAAACCTCATGGACCCACACGAGTGGAAACTGGAACCAAGGATTTTCAACATGTTGACAAGCAAATGGGGAGCCCAGATATAGACCTGTTTGCCTCCCCCCAGAACTATCAAATGGACACATTTTTCACAAGGACTCCCTACCAACAAGCTTGGAAAGTGGATGCTCTCTCCTTCAGCTGGAAAAACCTGTCAGTGTATGCCTTTCCTCCTCTGCCTCTGCTCTCCAAAGTACTAGTACCCCCTCTTGGCAGTGTGTCACTGTTGGCCCCGTGGCACCTGCCTCAGACTTCTACCCTGTTGTCTCAGCAGGAGAACCAGATTCTGCATCCTCAGCTTCAAGCACTGAACCTAGCAGCCTGGCTAATTACCTAATCTCTCCTTTACCATCCCTCAGTAAACCAGTGATGGATATCATTTTAGAGGCAAGGAGGCCTGGTACTAGAAAATCTTATGCTGAAAAATGGAAAAGATTCTGTGCCTGGAACCATTCTCAAGGGATGAGCACAGCAGTGCCCAATTTACCTCAGATTTTACAATACTTAACTGAGATGCTTCACAAGGGTCTGTCTTTCTCCTCCATCAAAATTCACGCCTCGGCCATTTCAGCTCATAACACAGAACCTCCCCTCTTCTCTCATCCACTGCTCAAGCAGTTCCTCAGAGGGGCCAAAAATTTAAGACCACTAGGAGAGCACCAAATCCAGCCTGGGACCTTAACTTTGTATTGGAGAAACTCATTCTTCCTTCTTTTGAGCCAGCTGCTACTGCAGATTTAAAATTCCTTTCTTGGAAAACAGCTTTCCTTTTCGCAATCACTTCAGCAAGAAGAGTATCTGAATTACAGGCCCTTATGGCAGTCCAATCTTTCATCATCTTTCATGCGGACAGGGTGTCCCTCAGGACTAATCCTTCTTTCATGCCCATGGTGGTATCCAGTGTGGCCCTTAATCAGTCCATTCATTTGCCAAGCTTCTTTCCTAATCCACAGAACAAAGGAGAATGGATACTACACTCCTTAGATGTGCACAGACCACTTAGATTCTACTTGGACAGGACTAAACCTCAAAGGAAATCTGAACAACTGCTGGTGGCATTTGCTGCAGGGGCAGAGGGGAAGGCTATTTCAAAGCAAACCATTTCTAAATGGATAGGCCATTGCATTCATTTCTGCTATAAGCACCATGGAAAACCAATCCCACAGGGGATCAGACCCCACTCAGCCAGGGCTGCATCTACCTCTACAGCCTTTCTCAGAGGCGTCCCTACCAGGGACATCCTAGAAGCTGCTACCTGGAGTTCTGTACATACTTTCACCAAGCATTACCATCTGCCAATTTTCTCTAAATCCAGAACTGGCTTTGCCACTGAAGTCTTGCAGGGCCTTATAGCTGGTCCTAATGCTATCTAAATTCCTCCTCCCATCCTTAGCTTTGGGAATCTACCCAAATGTGATGACTGCAACAGTGAAACACGAAGAACATAGTACATTTGTGTACACTTACCATAAATGTAGATGTTCAAGTGTATTCACTGTTGCAGTCCTGGTTACCCTCCCTCCAGCCCCCTTACTTCTTTTGGCTATACCTTTTCTCTTCTTTACTATGTTTAAAAGCTTTTTGGTGTATTTGCTTTTTTGTTGGGGGTATAACCTTGTATATGTATAGATTTAATTGCTTCCCATTAGGGGGGCTCCTGACATCTGGGGCAAGAAAAACTGATGTAATGGCGTCGGCTGCATGTTTTATACCCCTGACGACCTCAAGTCACGGAAGACAAGACAGCAACCAATGCAGGACCCAAGACTTTGTTAATCAGGCCGACTGAGGGCTACTGCAAGCCGAAAACCCAAATGTGATGACTGCAACAGTGAATACACTTGAGCATCTACATTTATGGTAAGTGTACACAACTGTAAAACCTTGTAAATTTATATATTTAATTGCTTCCCATTGGGGGGGCACCTGACATCTGGGGCAAAAAGGCAAAAAGCTTTTAAGCATAGGGTTGGGAGGGTGGCCTAATGGTTAAGGTGTTTGCCTTACAAACACAAGGTGCAGGGTGTGAGTCTCACAAGGGATAATTGGTTAGGCTTAAAATGGCTCACAAGGGAAGTTAGCCTAGTACTAATCTATGAACCTATGTACTTTATGCTCACCATGGTAAACCAGTTCCAGTTACTATCAAGGTGGTATATTGGAAAAAGGTGGACTCCAGAACCATTCTAGAAGCAGCTACATGGTCTTCAGACTTTGGTAAATAATCCTTATAGCCTAAGGCTATTGCAGCAGTGGTAAGGATGAACATAGTACAGTTGTGGAAGTTGCACTTACCCATAACAGTAGCTGTTCAAATTCTTCACTGCTGCAGTAGCCACACCCACCCTCCATTCCTCAGTATTGCATGTAATTTATGCTGGGAAATAGTTTGGTGGTTATTTCTTGTTTAAATTCTGGATGAGTATGCTGCTACTTAACTATTAGGCAAGAAAGTCCTAAAGATGGTCCTCTTGGACTGCTGATTTTTCTCTCCTCAGGCCTGACCAGTCAGCAGTCAGAGTGGAAGTGTGGGAGGGAGTTGCAAAAGCAGTGAAGAATTCAAACATTTACTGTTATGGGTAAGTGCAACTTACACAACTGTACTTTCTAAGCATCCATTCCATTTCATGGTTACTTCTTGGGATCTAAATTTTGTTCTGTAATATTTAGATCTGCCTCCCTTTGAGTCTGTGCATTCCTTCTGTCTGAAATTCCTCTCTTGAAAAACCCTGTTTCTAGTGGCTTTAACATTAACTAGAAGAGTTACTGAACTACCAGCCCTGTCTTGTAAATACCCATACTTAAGTTTTCACAAAGATAGGCTGTCCTTGAGGAACTAATCCATCTTTCATGCCAGAAATTCCCACTCAGACCAACATCAGTCAGTCCATTGAGCCATCAGTGTTATTTCCAGAATTTAACAACTGGAGAGAGCGCAGTTGCATTGCCTACATGTGCATGGGCAACTTTGTTTATAGACAGAACAAAAAGTCATAAAAAAAACGATTGATTATTTCTTTTTCCTCACAGAAAACGGGTCAGAAAGTAAACCAAATTTCCCTCTAAATGATTGACTGCATTAATTTTTGTTACTTTTCTGGCAGCAAGATCGTCTGGCAGACCCGAGGCTCACTGTCAGAGCCCCAGCCACGTCTACAGCATTCCTCAGAAATTTGGTCTTGGATGATGATTGTACTTGTGGGTACTTGATCCACCTTCCACACCTTTTCAAAGCATTACAGCTTGAATTCTGTTTTCAGTTCTAGAACTTCTTTTGGGGCATCTAGTCTGTGAAAAAAAAATTGTCTTGGGTACTTCCCAAGGTCTGGTGGAGATTCTGTCCACTTGTTCATGTTTGGATTATATCATTTTAGATGCTCATGTCACATGCTTACTGTCGACACTGGAAGTAACCCACCCACCTGTTCCCCCAACCAAATTGTCTCTTCCAAAGTCTCCAGAGGCCTGTACTTACATAGTGTTGCCCAGCTTGTCTATTATTACCTGGTTGTTACATTCATAGTTTCTGTGGTAACCATTCCACATGTTCAAAGTCTGGACTAATACCAACTAAATCTGTCATTCTGGTTAGTATGTAGCTTGGTTGCAAAAAAAAATTGGTCTCTAGATTTAGCCCTGTTTGCCTTTGTCCGTATCCATTTTCTTCAGCTCTGTAATTGCCTTTCACAAACGCAATTTCCCGTCTAGTGACTTCAGGTGCAGACAGCATATGGACTAACACTGGACTGAGTTGAGAGTCTTACAGTACCTGTGTGAGCACTTTCACAAGCTGAAACTAACACTGATCTCTGTAGGGAAGTAAGATACCGATAAAAATCCATCTGGGGCAAGGAAATAGACAAGTAGGCATAGATGTTATGATTTACAGTTGTATTGACAACTCCTTTAAGACGTTCTGATGTTTATCGGAAGGATCAGTGCTGCATTGTATTTTCATTATTTGGAATAAACTACAAATGAATGTCTATCCATCAAGCCTGATTATTAGATTTTTTGGATGTCCTCAGAGCAGAGCTGATATCTTCATTTTGCTGAGAGTATCAATAGGGCATGTAGTAGAAAAGAGAAAGCAGTTTACATTATCTATCTCTTTTTTTGCCACATGATCACTTGATTGCCTGTGGTTTCCATCTTCATAGCTTTAAAGAGCAGTGTGGTAATACTCAGTCTGGGAACATTTTTTTCTACTTTCTGATTGCTAAAATTACTGATATTCAGGTGTTAACTTTTGTCAAATTTTGCTGCAAGCACCCCACCCCCTACCTCAGGCCAGTGATTTCCTAGGGAAATCGCCAGAAAAATATATCTGTGGGAGACTAATTCTCCCAAAAGACTGTCCCAATCACTGTGCATTTTGCTTTTTGAAAAGACTGACAAGTTTCCTGTAGGAGACAAATAGAGCTATTAACTTTGTTAATTTTGTTTAGAGGAAAGTCGCCGAGATAATCCTGTTAACACTGTTCTTTCTTTAGTAAGAAAACAGTCCAACTTAGTGCCATAAAATGTTCAGGACTTTCATTAACATTAAAAGCTCCTGATATGGATCTCCCTCAGCATGGGCAAATGCCATAAAAAGAGACACTTAGTAAATTACTGTTGAAAAATAAATGGGCAGAGAACACGCAGACATTACTCCCTTACAAGTCATTTAAGGGTCTGAGGGCTTTGACGTCAGCGAGGCATATTGATGGTGGTGTCTTTTTCTTCTGGATGAGGCTAACATTGGGATTACAAGTATTGTAGCACAGCCATACCTCAGCAGTATTATCTTGTACATCACAGTTTTACATACTGCATCACACCTTGCTAGTATTGTGTGCTGCATTACACCTTGTCAGTTATTATCTGCTGTGAAAAAAAAAAGGCAACAGTCACAAGGGAATTTAGCCGTACACCTTTTTAAGACAGATGCCAGACCGAAGGATGTTTGTCCTTGGGACAAGAGACAGATGCTAGACACAAGAGACGTCAGCCCCACTCCCAGCCCTCTTTGACTACAAGCATTTTGCTGAAGAGTATGCCACTGCATGGCAAAGGGTCATGCATTAACACTTTGCCAGCAAAAATGCAAGATAATCTCCAGATGGTGTAGCCGAGGCAGTGCTTGGCAAGAAAGAGGAGCAGATCTACTCCAGACTACACAGACTACTTTTTCCTTTTTTAGGGTATATTACAGATGATGGGGAATCCCCTTCATGTGTCAAATCTCCTGATGAAGATTCTGAAATGGAAATCCTCAGTCTAATAAAGGGATGTGGGGTTTCAAAGAGCTATTTGAGACCAACAAAAAAAATACTTAGAACTGCAAGGTGTAGAGGTACTTAGGCTGATGGGCATGATGCATTTAAAAATGCTTTCTTGAAATTAGATTCCTTACTTCCATCTCCCGGGAAGCTGGGAAGCTGTTACATAGTGAAGGAAAAATTCAAATACTTGGATAAGAACCCAGTAGTTGATCTTGCTGTTATTTTAGTTGATACTGCTGTGGGCTTCACTTAGTTCCAAGCATCAGCTTGCTTCCAAATGATAGTGCAGAATTTTAGACTATTTTAGGAAAATGATTCAAATGTATTCCACACTTCCACATTAGATATCAGGACAAGTAATGGTCAGACTGATGTACTATAGTACTAGGCTGACATTCATCGACAGTGGAGGACTTGTTAGTGTACCTACTTGACGAAACACTAAAATCATCTGCACAGGCCCTTCCAATATTGCCACCAAATTTGGCGGATATGCAGAAAAGTGCAGGTACATAGCACAGATGTCTGTGCCATGGGAACAGGCTGTGGGTGCAGGTTAAGAAGCCATGTTTGCCTTACAGTTCAGCCATTGCCCAGTAAATGTCAAAGGGGCAACTCTGTCATATATATTTCTGCTTAGTTTCTTGCCATACTACGTGAAAATTTCCATATATGTATTGTATTTCTATCCATTCTATGTATTCCTTTATTGCATGTTATGTAATCACTTCAGATGTATGTATACTTAAAATGTGATCTTTGTTTATCTTTGTTCTTACTATTTGTTTACTTAAACTTTTATTTTTTGGGGAGTTTTTCTCCTCAGGTCTCTGCTGAAAAAGGGCTTCTAACAAATGTAGAAATAAATAAATAAATATATCTGTGTGCAAGGATGTCTTATTTGAACCACTTTCCCAATACCTATTCTTAAGTTTGGGTTGACCAGAGGAGGACAAAGGGAAAACAATGCAAATAGTAAAGCAGTTGTTTCACACATACATTTTGAAGTATATTATGAAGTATGGTGCCTAAACACTGATCATTTTACAGAAACAAATGTCTAGATGGAATGTTTCAAACAGTCAAGTGCCTTTTATAAAGAGGTGCTGGGGGGGGGGTAGCGGCACGGCCAGGCATCAGAGAGGAGGAAATGGCTCTCCACTAGCTTGTAAGGCCTCTCTGGATACTGTGCCAACTATATTCCACCTCCTCCTCCCCACTGAGTAGGAGGCTATAAACTGCTTCACTTCAAACAAAAATAATTTATCTTGATCATGTATCTGTGGGTAGGAGATTAAACTGCATCTGGTCTGTGAAACAAAGTTCATTACCCTTTTTAAGAGCGCCCTTTTCTGCCATTTTTTTCTGCATCATTACCCATGTCGAAATGGCTTTTGAAGGTAGGGCCACTTTATCAGGACAGGACAGGAACTGAGTTGTTTTCAAGGCTGTTCCTGGTAGCTAAAAGGAAGAACCCTTGCAGGCCTAGTCCAGATCTCTCCAGGTTAAAGAAATTACTGGGAGTAAAACCATTCAGGATGTATACCTTGTGCTCCCTTATCCCAGAGCAGACTGTTGGTGACACTGGATAGTCTTCATAACCCAGACATTTCCTCAGTTTTGTAGCCACAGTAGAATATTTTCAGTCTGCCTTTTTGGCATTTGGGTTTTCCACTGCTCCTGTTGTATTCATCAGATGCATTGCTCTATCTGTCTGTTTCAAAGTGAATGAAATCCACATTTATCCATATTTGGCCAAATTCCAAGAGGAACTTTGCAGACCCCGGAATTCACTGTCAGAATTGGGGATATTTTTCAACCTTCAAATGCCCATCTTTACATCATCACGCAGGCCTTTTTTAGGAGTAGTGCTGGATAACAATTAAGGCAGATTTTTTTCTTACAGGATAAAATTCAGCTACTTTATTGTTTCTTCACTCATATGACAAAGAAAACATATGACAACATGATCCTTCCTGAAGGCCTTGGGCTGCACTGTCATGGTGCCTCTGAGCAGGCTATGCATACAGACGTTTCAGTGCTTCTTAAGAAGCCTGTGAAACCTGTATGTTTACCCTTTATGCAAAAGTTTTGCTTCTGATCCCCTCTACTTAGAAGGGAGTTAATATAATGGGCACAAAAGTCACAGCTAACCTGCTGTGCTATTTCTGACTGCTGGGTTCTTGCACTTTGACCATTTGTGCCTCAGGAAAGTTTAAACACTGAAGTGTCAGGAAGAAGCTTGCACTGATTTACACCCTTCATATCTTCAGATTTATCTGGAAAAATGGACAGTACCAGTGTAACTTGGAGCATCAGCAAGCAAGGAAGGTATTAGTCTTATTTAGGTGTGCAGACTTGCCATGTTTTCTTGTGACCTGATCATGGAATAGGAGCTTCATCTATCCTCTGCTGAGCAGGTATACTCCTGACCTTCACAAATGGATGTTGAACTCTCAGGAGTTCCCTTAACTAGCCCTGAGATAGGGAGTACCAGGTATAAACCTTTTTGCCCCCTATCACAACCACAAAAGCCAGTTTGCTCCAGGTATGTACAAAGGCCTTTACCATAAATTCATTCTCACTCCAGTGGCATGAGAAACTGCTTTCCACATCCTGTTCCATCCTTCTCCTTTCAAGGCTACTGCTGAAACAGTAGAAGAAAAGTTGGAAGTTGTATTGATGGCTTGTTCTGGTCATTACAACCCTGATACTCCTACTGAGTGCAGATAAGCGGGACAAAGCCACTGCAGCTCCCAACACTTTTCACATTGCTGACCCCTCGGAAAGAGGTGGTAGGCTGTGACTCATGCAAGCATAAAGGGCTTCAAACTAGCAGCCTATAGTATAGGAGTCTGATCACACTTTAGGGCAGCTTCCTCTTTTAAGTAGTACAGATCTTGCAGAAGGAACAAAATCCTACAACCAGGAAATTTTGTCTAGCAAAGATTCTCAATCTAGTGCTTATATCATGATGTAGGACATTCAGAAGCCTCAGTTTCCGAAGTTCTGCTATTTGGACAGGACTTTCATAAAAGGATTTAGCTTACACCTCAGAAGTCCACTGGTTGGCTACAACAGTTTATCTAGGAGTCCGTGTTCTGCCTGTATCCCTACAGTCAAGCATTTCCTTAAAGGGGTCCTCTGTTGAGACTCCCAGTAAGGCCAGTTCTTCTCCTCCAAATCTGAATTTTATAACACAGAAACTAACTCCCTCCACTTTAGCCTGCCAGTACCTTAGCATTGAAGTACCTGTCATGCCTGTTCTTGTTAGCCTGTAGACAGTTGCAGAATTACAAGTTGTAATATGTAAAGAATTATGCACAAAGACAAGGGTGACCTTTGGAAGCAACTAGTTGTTAATGCCTTAGGTAGCAGTCAGACATCCCTAAATTGCTATGACTGTCTTCTTTAGAAATGTGTGATTCCAATATATTTGTGAAGCATCTGCTTGGACCAGCAGTTACTCCTTTTCCAAACACCACATAATGTATTTACTGTCCAGGAGTAGGACGAGGTTCGCCGCAGTCCTCCTGTGGAGCAGTGGTGTACATCCTCTAGGCCTGTGGCCAGGCTACTCTTTTTGGTAAAAGCACTCTTTTCATGCATAATAAGTGATATTATGTTGGTGATCTTTATAGTAGACAGAGAGCAGTGGTGGCACATATTCACTTTAAAAGTTGATGTTCATTTAATAAGATTAGCGGTACACTGTGGACTGTGTCCCTTAAGTAGCTTTCATCAGTTTCATTTGTGACTCATTGTGTGGGAGTCATAGAATGGGGAACTCTTTCTTGCACATTTTCCTAGTTCTTCCCACAGGGGAAAGGGACCGTGTACTAACTTAGCCATGGCCTACTTCTTCTGCCAGGGAAGGTGGACACATTTTTTGAGAACATCTTTTACTCCAAACTGAAGATGGTGCAGCCTGTTATCCCTTTTCTACCAGTCTTCCTGCTGATATGTTGAGGGTAGAGAGGAGACTTACTATAATTTGGAGATGTCTACAGCTCTGAAAGTCTGCCTGCAAACTCCCAAGCATAATGAAAGATATTGCAGCAGTGATGAAAACTATTTAAACATCTGCTGTTATGGTGAGTATGCTGACAGTAGAAATTTACGGTAAGTATCACTTAACACCCATGCTTTTGTGGACATTGTTTATTACAGGGAAGGAGAGAAGGTAATTGGACGTTGTCTGTTTTGGGAAATCTTGACCATGTTGTAGCATGGTTTAATCAAGGAAACACGGATTGAAACTGACAGAAGTGTGAAACTGCAGTGGACGTAGGAGATGCAAGATGGAGTTTTTTTTTTTTTTTTGCTTTCTTTCAGACTTCAATTCCATTGTTCATAAGTTCATATGTTATTACTAGGCTTGCAGTCCAGATGACCATTGAACAGCCTATTCCCAATTCGTAGTTGCCCCAAGTGCTGTCTTGTTAAGTGATTTGCTCAAGATCCACAGTAGGCAAATGAAGACAGAGGGAATTAAGCTATGTACCACCAGAGGTATGGCGGTGGTACGGCAGTAGCGTTGTTACCTCACAGCAAGAGGTTCTCCCGTTTGATTCTCAGCTGGGCTTGGGAGTGCCTTCTGTGTGGAGTCTGCATGGTCCTCCCCATGGTTGGGTAGCACTCGAAAGACATGCGTGCGTAAATGGGCGTGTCTTTGTTGAAGGTTGGGCATTGAGCTGGCACCTCAGCGTTTCTTAAAAATCTACTGCCAATCATTAGCGGACCGGAGTTCCACTGTGGCGACCTCTTACCAGGAAAAGCCAAAAGACAAACAAACAAACCACCAGAGTTGCAGCTCACAGCCTTAAGCCTCTGTGCCAACTGCCAGCCTGCACTGAATGCCAGTGAGAATTCCACTGATCAGGTCCTAGTTACCCTCCCCATTTACTGTCTACATGGAAGTAATGGATGTTCTTCATTCCACATTGCTGCAGTCCTAACTATTGGGTAGTCCGCTGTCCAGTCGGCCCGAATACCAAAGTATATGGCTGACGTCGGTCAGGGCGCATTAGACTGACGTCAGTACGTCAGGGTACTAATGCGCATGACCGACGTCATATCCTCAGTCTTTTTTGCCGCATGGTCCGATGCAGAAGCAATTTTGCGAGTGCAGGTTGGCGTTCTGAAAGTTTCTGAAGTCAGAGTTTCAGACCGAATCAAAGTTGGCTAAGTACCGCGTTGGGGAATATTTTGGTTTTTTCTTGCCTCAGTATTTAACCGGATGTCAGAAAAAGTGAATAACTGTATTTCTTGTGGGAAACAGTTACCTCATAGGGATTATCATACTTTGTGTATACCTTGTTTAGGGCCTGAGCACGACGTTGTTGGATGCCGCTCTTGTGCTAGATTTAACAAACGCACTATTTAAAGAAGGTTAGGGTGTGCCAGGTTAGTGTTTGGGGAGCGTTGTTATTATAAAACGCCGTCGGATGCTCCGCGCTTCGCTAAAAGCGCAAAGATAAAGCAGCAAAGCCTAGGTGGAGGAACCGACAGTCCCAGACGCCGGTTCTTTGGAAGGCTCAGTGGAGCCGGAGGTTTTGCCAGGTGTCTCTTTGGAGTCTCAGGGAGAGACTTTACTGTTACAGGATGTATCCTCTCAGGAAGTAGGCCAGGCTGAGGGGGCTTCTCAGGTGGCTGTTCTTCCCTCTCTTCCTAAGGTGGTTAGAGCCTCCCTTCAGTTTCCAAGGCTTCTTTGAGGGCAGGCCAAGTTTAGCTTCTGTGGGGTTTCTCCTAGTGCTTCAGGATCTTTGCCTAAGAAACATATGCTTAAAATGGCAGAGGATTTGATTACTATGATTAGGGGTTCTATGCCCCCTCCTGATAAGAGGCCTAGGGTGGAACCTGAGTTTGAGAGTTTTGAGCAATGTTCGAGGCTTGAGTCTTCGGCTGAAGACTTGCAGGAGTACCCTCCTTATTCTGATTCTGATGTGGATGATTCTACTCCTTCTGCTTCTCCTCCTGAGGATTTTTCATTTTCAGAGACTCTGCATTCCATGAGGGAGCATTTTAAATGGGAAGGTCAAGATTTCTCTGATTCCAGGAAAAGGCTTAGGGAATTCTTGTTTTTACCCCAGCATAGGCCTTTAGCTATACCTCCTGTTTTGAATGTGGTGGAAGATGTGTTTGCAGAGGCTTCCTGAATCCTGATTCTTTGCCTCCTGCCCCAGTTAAACCGGATAGGTATTATAGGGTGCCTGAAGCTCATAAGTATCTTTTAAGAGTCCTAGGGCAGACCCAGAAACTGTCTCTCAGGAGACTAGAGGTGTGAAGACCTCAGTTGTTTAAAAGCCTGTCCCTCCTGATAAAGAGGCAAGGGCTTTGGATAGATGGGGAAAGAAAGTGTATACTTCTTCCACTTTAGCCATGAGGGCGTTGAATTGTCAGTTTCACATGTTAAAATATCAGAATTATCTTCTTTCACAGCTGAAATCTAAGGTGGATGCTCTGGCTGAAGGTATTGAGTGTAAAGAGTTGCAGGATTTAGTTCATGTGTCTGAACAGGTGGGTAAACATTCCTTGCAGTGTGGTTTTGATGCTGTGCAGGCCTCCTCCAGGGTGGCTGCCACTGGTTCTGTTCTTCGAGGCACGCCTGGCTGGGAGATCACAGTTTAGCTAAGCTTGTTATCACAAGGATTTTGCGTGCTCGTTTAGAGTCTCATGTGTTGTTTGGTTAGCCTGTGGAAGCAGTTTTGAAGAAAATGGAGGACAAGGCTAAGTCTATGCAAACTGTTAAAGATTTTTGCAGGTGCAGCCTCCAGTTTAGTAGAAATTGGCCTACTAAGGGATGGACTTATCCTGCTTATGATTCCCAGTCTAGGGGTAGGTCTAGACATGGTAGGGGCAGAGCTCAGGGTTCTTTTAGGCCTAGGACAGGGAGTTCCCTGCTCAGACTTCTGGTGAGGGCAGGGGTCAGTCCTTTCGTAAGCAGACCCAATGACCTGCCTTTTCCTGCCAGTACGTTCTCGCCTGGCAGCACCTTTGGGAGGAAGGCTGTCTCTTTTCAAAGAAAATTGGGATTTAATTACCCAAGACAGATGGGTTCTGGATATTATTCACCACGGTTACAGGTTTTATTTCCATACCTTGCCTCCTTTCAAAGGCATGCCAGACATTCCTCCTCTTCAAAGAACAGAGGCTCACAAGCAAATTTCTCTGTTGCTCCAAATAGGGGCCATTCAGTCAGTTCCTGTGCCGGAAAGGGGCCTAGGATTTTATTCTCGCCTGTTCCTAGTACCAAAGAAGGGGAACACGTGGAGGCCAATTCTGGATTTATCTATCCTCAACACTTATCTGGACATTCCCAAGTTCAAAATGTTGACGTTACAACAGCTTTTACCTCTGCTGGGCAAAGATCACTGGATGGTAACTTTAGATCTCAAGGAAGCTTACCTTCATGTGCCAATAAGACTAAGTTGCAGGAAGTATCTGCGTGAGCTGGAAATTCTCTTTATCAGTTCTCTGCATTGCCCTTTGGCTTATCTACTGCCCAGAGTATTCACAAAGGTTCTGGCTCCAGTGATAGCTTACTTCAGGCTAAAAGGAATCCAAATCTATCCTTACTTGGACGACTGCCTGATTCTGGCTCAAGAAAAAGAAGATCTTCTACAGCATCTGGAATATGTCATAGCAGTGCTAAGATGCCTAGGGTATTCTGTGAACGAAATAAAGTCCAGTCTAGTACCCTCTCAAGACATGTGCTTTCTGGGTGTGAGACTGAATACAGCAGCCCAGATGGCCTTTTTAACCCCGGACAAACAAAAGAATCTTTCCAGTTACTTCCATCATCTATCTCTTCAGTCCGGGCTGACTGCAAGGACAGTCCTTCAAGCCTTAGGGTTCATGGCATCTTGTATTCTGGTGCTTCCCAATGCCAAACTGCATATGAGGAAGCTACAATGGTATCTCAAAAATCTGTGGACACAGCACTGCCAGGATTTGGACACTGTCATTCAAATAATACCTTGCATTCAAAAGGAATTTTTGTGGTGGGCTCAGGAATGTCACCTAAACAAGGGACTCTCTGTGACCCGGCCAGAGGCAAGTCAGATTCTAACGACAGATGCCTCAGATATTGCTTGGGAGCTCATCTAAATGGAAAGTGGATACAAGACAAGTGGCCTGCCAGACTACAACATCTACATATCAACATGAAAGAGATGTTAGCAGTTCAGTTTGCATTAATTGCTTTCAAGGAGTTACTTCTTCCAGGGCAGGTGTTGATTCTAACAGACAACACAACTGTCATGTGGTACATCAACAAACAAGGGGAACACATTCTTACCCATTGTGCAGACAAGCAATGATTTTATGGGAGACTGCGCTCAGTCTGCAACTAACTCTTCAGGCAAGGTTTCTGCCGGGAGCACAGAACTCCTTAGCAGATGTATTAAGCAGACAAATCATGGATCCCCACGAGTGGAAACTGGATCTTCATGTATTTCGAAAATTGACAGTGTCATGGGGAACTCCAGACATAGATCTGTTCGCTTCTCCACTAAACCACCAGCTGCCAAAGTTTTGCAGATTTCATCACACAGCTTGGAAAGTGGATGCTCTTTCTTTCAGTTGGAAAAATCTTCATGTGTATGCCTTTCCACCTCTGCCTCTTCTTCCACAGGTGCTTCTAAAGGTCAGACAAGACAAGCCAAGGATGATTTTAATAGCTCCAGATTGGCCTCGGCAGCACTGGTATCCATTACTGAGGAGTCTGGTAAGGAAGCCTCCATGGCCTTTACCCTTGATTCCACACCTGTTGTCTCAGAGGGACGGTCATCTGCTCAATGTCAAGCTTCACTCTCTACATCTAACAGCCTGGCATATTCTGTTTTGAAAGACAGCAGGTCTCAGCGTCCTCAACAAGTTTTAAATGTGATTATGGAAGCCAGAAGACCTAGTACAAGGAAAGTGAAAATGGAAGAGATTTTTGTTTTGGAGTGCAGCAAACAATTTGGAGATTACTGAGCCAAATTTGAGTGTGGCTCTTCAATATCTTACTGAGTTACTGGACAAAGGTTTGTCTTTCTCTTCCATTAAGATTCATGCTGCAGCAATTTCAGCTCACTATGATTGTGACCCACCATTGTTTTCGCATCCTTTGTTCAAGCAATTTCTTAGAGGGGCAAAGAATATAAGACCCCCATAGAGCTCCTACTCCTGCTTGGGATCTCAATTTTGTGTTGGAGAAACTTACTCTACAACCTTTTGAGCCTCGGCTACTGCTGAATTGAAATACTTGTCATGGAAGACTGCTTTTTGTTGGCCATTACTTCTGCAAGAAGGGTTTCTGAGTTGCAGGCCCTTATGGCAGTGGAGCCTTTTGATTTTTCATAAGGATAGGGTATCTTTACGTACTAATCCTTCCTTTATGCCTAAGGTGGTTTCTAGTGTGGCTTTAAACCAAACTATTCATTTGCCTACTTTTATGCAGATCCCCAAAATAAAGGGGAAAAGATTTTGCACACTTTAGATGTACACAGGCTATTGCGTTATTATTTGAGCAGGACTAAGGATTTTAGGCAGTCTCAGCAGTTGTTTGTTTCTTTTGCTTTGAGTTCAAAGGGCAAGCCTGTGTCAAAACAAACTATTTCTAGGTGGATTGGGTGTTGCATTACTTTTGTTATTCCCATCATGGCAAGGAGATTCCAGCTGGGATTAGGCCTCATTCCACTAGGGCTACTGCCACTTCCACAGCATTTCTAAGGGGTGGCAACTAAGGATATTTTGGAGGCAGCTACTTGGAGTTCAGTGCATACTTTCTCTAAGCATTATCACCTTCCTCTCTACTCTAAGTCTAGGGCTGGTTTTGCCACAGCTATTTTGCAAGGCATGTTGTCAGTTCCTGCTTCCTTATGATTTGCCAGCCTCCCTTACCTCTGCTTTGGGATTCTACCCAATAGTTAGGACTGCAGCAATGTGGAATGAAGAACATAGTACAGTTTTGTACCTACCATAAATGTAGATGTTCGAGGATCCACATTGCTGCAGTCCAATTACCTCCCTCCTTCCCCTCTGTGTTTAGGGGTGGTTGTGTAGGTGAGGTTATATTCTGCTGATTGTGTATATATTGTATATATATTTTTGGTGCAGGTATTTTGGGAGTTTTGGTTTTGGCCTTATCTTTTCAGGGTCTTCTGACATCTGGGGCAAGAAAAGACTGAGGATATGACGTCGGTCCTGCGCATTAGTACCCTGACGTACTGACGTCAGTCTAATGCGCCTTGACCGGCCAGCCATATACTTTGGTATTCGGGCCGACTGGACAGCGGACTACCCAATAGTTAGGACTGCAGCAATGTGGATCCTCGAACATCTACATTTATGGTAGGTACAAAACTGTACTTTTTGGGATTGAGACCCCTTACTCACATCATACTACAGACTTGTGTTTGGTTCCTTTGCTGATTTTTGTCTTAATGTTTCACCACTGATCAGGTCCTAGTTACCCTCCCCATTTACTGTCTACATGGAAGTAATGGTTTTGGGATTGAGACCCCTTACTCACATCATACTACAGACTTGTGTTTGGTTCCTTTGCTGATTTTTGTCTTAATGTTTCACCCTTATGTAGTTAGCATGGAAAAGGAGCTTAATTGTATTTATTTATTGCCTTTTGTTTACCAAGGGAGTTTGTCTGGGCTTGCCATTCTGTTTAAAGCAGAGGTCCAGGGAGAAAAGCTCCTTGAAAGTAGAGGTGTGTAAAATCTTACCATAACAGTAGATGTCCTTGCCTTCACTGCCGCAGTATTCTTAACAAATGAATGTGTTTCCCTGCCGTGGAAGCTTGAACGTCCAGACAGTTGCTTTTAAAAGGTATGCCGAACATTATCCAAATGCTCCTTACATAGCTTAGGCATAAAGATGACATTCAAGTCTACCATAATCACAACCGAATGCCCCAGTAGAAACACAGACCAAGAAACCCAAGAGGTAAACTGTACATCCAGGAAGGGAAAAGGCTAGGGGGATGGAGGAAGGGAGCGAATACTGCAGCAGTGAAGGCAAGGACATCTACCAATATGGTAAGATTTTACGCAACTGTACTATGTCCTTACATTCACTGCTGCAGTATTCTTAATATATGGGAGAAAGTTCAAGAGAGAACTTGGCTGGGGAAAGGTGCATGTCGCTAGTCTAGTCAGGATGTAATAGACGAGTCTTTATGGGTTGTATTTAAGCAGCTTTATTATGTACAAACACATCACGATTATAGCTTATTAACTTCAATTTAGGTAACTTATACAAATTAACTGCATTCATTCTGACATGCTCACTCTCTGGCGCACTTCCAAAATAATTCATATAGCACATGCCTGCTATTTATATATGCCTGTTGAGTCCTTGATGTGCTTCTTAAAGAGACAGCACACACGCTCGGTTCTACATCCTCCCTGTTTGAGAAATAGATCATGCAGTGCTGAGAACATCAGGTGACATGCAAACAATACAAATAGCTCTTTGTCATGCAATTATACAGAACTAGGCACATATATACATTTATGACCAGGTCGCTGTGTATTTCACACTAGGTCTGGAAGTGCAACCAAATCATGTGACGTAAAACTGAGAATTAGACTTAGCAACTGGAACTGTCCCTGCCGAATGTGCAACCTTAGGAATATCAGGAACATCATCAGAAATGGGAGTCGAAGGTAAGACGCATTCTGAAACAGGAACATTGTTTGGATTGCTCTGAGATCTAGAGTCTGTATCACAGGCACAATGCTGCAATAACAATTTTGGTACAGGAAGATGTCTGAGATTTCTCCTGTAGTCCATTCCCTCAGATTCTACGAAGTAGGATCTCAGCTTGGTACATATACTTGTTACTTGACCAATCCGGTTGAAACCTTTCACCGTCTGTATCCTCATTGTCTCTCCTCCTTTCAATGGACAAAGAAAATCTGCTCAATTTATCATAACTGGACTTCTGGATAGAACACTTCCTGAATAATTGGGCTCTGATGGTTCTGTTGTTTTTAGCTGTAGGCCTCAGTAAACTGGAACTAATAGGCAGTGTTGTTCTGGTTTGCCTGGCTAGAAGTCTGTGAGCAGGTGAGCCAAGTAAATTGTCACGGGGTATGTTTCTGAAATTAGGTAAATTCAAAAAGACATCGGCATTATCAGGCTTTGACCTTTCAGGTAGTTGCTTTGCACTCTGCACTGCACGTTTAGCTAGTTCATTTGACTGTGGATATTCTGGACTACTGTTAACATGTACAAAGTCCCGTTCTGTTGCAAATTTCTAAAATAACTGACTAGTAAATTGAGTACCATTGTCAGAAGTAACTTTGTGTGGACTGCCATGCACTGAGAAATGACATTTCAACTTGGTAATAAAAGTAATGAATGTTAGATTAAGTAGTAAATCAATCTCAAACCAGTTCGAATAAGAGTCTACCTATACTATAATAAGTTATAAGTTATAAGTTCATACTAGGCTAACTACCCTTGCAAGCCATTTTAAGCCTAGCCAGTTATCCCCTGTGAGATTCAAACCCTGTACCTTGTGTTTGTAAGGCAAACACCTTAACCATTAGGCCACCCTTCCACTCGAATACGTCAGTGGCTACTGTTGACCAGGATAGTTCAGGAACTTGACTTAGCTGAAGTGGTTCTCTTTGCAAATGCGGTTTAACACTTTTGTATAGTGAACAAGAAGAAAGCACTTTATCAATGTCTTTCACTAGTGAAGGCCAAGTACTAGTTCTCTCACTCTTCCTTTGGTAGATTTGGAACATGGGTGACCACGATGCAAAATCTGGATATATTCATGTTGTAAGGAAGCAGGAACAACAATTTTAGGACATTTGAAAATAATGCCATCTTCCATCAATATCTCATCTCTGTAAGGAAAATAGGTTTGCACTTCAGGTAGTACACTAGATTGGTTTGACGGCCATCCACCATTAATGTAGTGGTTGAGCTTTTGCAAAATTGGATCAGTCTTTGTATGATCTCTCAGCTCATCAAGTCTCATCGTAGAAAAATTACGCACTGTCATTACGTCAAAGTCAACATTCTCTGCGTCAAGCTGTTCTGTTGCATTTCTGGACGATCTGGATAAGGTAACAGCCAGATAAAGAGGTTTGTCTTTTGTATAAACCATTTTGAAGTTGTACCTTTGCAATTTAAGCATCATTCTTTGTAATCTCGCTGGAGCTGAATGCATAGGCTTCTTTAGAATAGTAACTAGAGGTCGGTGATCAGTTTCAATCTGAATAGCTCGACCATAGATATAATTATAAAACTTTGAATAGGCAAATACTATTGCCAAAAGTTCTTTTTCAGTTTGAGCTTACTGCATTTCAGTTTGGGAAAGTGTTCTAGATGCATAAGATACTGGTCTGCCTTCCTGAAGAATAAGTGCACAAAGACAAAATTTTGAAGCATCACAGGAAAGAGTGACTGGGTTATTGATATCATAGTATCTTAATGTAGGTGGGGTGGCAATTTTCCACTTAAGGTCTTCAAATGCCTTCTGGTGCTGTTCCAACCAAGACCATGTAACATTTTTGAGTGTTAGCTCTCTTAAAGGTGCTGTCAACTTGCTGAAGTATGAACTTGCCTAAGTAGTTGACCATGCCAAGGAAATGTTGTAGAGCTTGAATATTGTCTGGTGCTGACATCTCAAGGATAGCTGCTTGCTTAGACAGGTCTGGTCTTAAGCCAGTGCTGGTAAATAAATGATCTACATATGTAACTTCTGGTAATCTGAAATTGTACTTTAGAGGACTGAGCTTTAGTTCACTTCACGTGCTCTGTCTAGAACTTTGTTAAGGTTTCTGTCGTGCTCTGCTTCACCATTGCCTCCAACCAATAAATCATCTACTATTATGGCACAAGGATAACCTGAAAAAATTTACTCCATTGCACGCTGGAAGACTTCACTTGCCAAACTTATTCCAAATGGCATTCTCAGGAATCTATATCTGCCAAAAGGAGTACCAAAAGTGGTTATTAATAAGGATTTGCGATCAAGCATCACTTACCAAAATGAACTTTTTGCATCCGAGGTACTGGACTGATGTCTAGGTCTAACTTCGTAGAATACACAACTGGAAGTTTGCCCAACTTGTCATCGTAAACATCAGCATACTCTGAGAAAATGGCTTCAGAAGAATTGAAATTAGGGTATGCACTTACATGATAAACTTCTTTGGTAAAAGAAAGTAGATTTATTCTCAAACTGTCTCTGAGACCCAACAATGACTGCAAAGGTCTAAGAACTACATAGAATAACAAGCTGTAACAGTTCTTAACCAAATAACATGAAAGCACCACTGAGCCTTCGGTTTGAATTTCTTCACCTCCATAAGCAACAAGTTTCACACTACCAGCCACACTGAGTTTTCATTAGTTCTCACCTTAGCAAATGTATCTGCTGATAACATTGCACTTTGAACCAGTGTCTGCTTCGATCTCGGTGGATTTACCATTGATCTGGACAGTACAAAACACTTAGTTTTTTGCCAACAAATTCACTGCATCAACATTTTCACCAATTACTGATAAACCATTTACATAGAGAGTAAAATTGCAGTCTTCTATATGATCAACTTGCTATTTTGAGTGACCCTTTCTTATAATTGTGTGAGGCTTACTTGATTTGCAAAGCTTTTGAAAATGGTTCCATTTTTTACAATTGTGGGTTTGCTGACCAAATGCTAAGTATTTTTCTCTTTTAGACTCATGATTGGCACCACATTTGCGACAGTTAACAATAAAGCTGGATTTGGGTTTTGCTGACTCATGCTTGTACTGCACTGAGCCTGCTTATTCTTAAAACTTGCTGGAAAACTATGTGGTTTCCCTGGTGAACCAGCAGGGGCTGTGGCTGCCATGTGCTTAGGCCTGCTTCTGTTTGCCACATGTTGTATACTGTCTACATTTGCTGTGGTGCCAGCTGAAACCATGCTGTTTTCACTTGCAAGCATATTTGTGTGTTTTTCTGTAACTTCATGGATTTGACTAATCAACGTTAAATCACTGTCACAAAGCAAATTCTTTCTCACAGCAGTACTGTTAATACCACACATAAGCCTGTCCTTTATTAACTCGTCTTTTAAGTCACCAAACCGACACATTTTTGCTTTGTTTCTCAGGTCAAGTAATGTAAGCTGCAAAAGTTTCCCCTGGTTTCTGATCTCTTGTGTAAATCAAATGCCTCTGTAATGTAATATTCTTCTAGTGGTTGCACATTTCCCTGAATTTGTGCTTCAAACACTCGGAATCTTTCCTTGATTCAGTTTATACAACAATGTGACAGTTTTCACCTTCTCCCTCATATACTGCTGATTCATACACATATGAACACTCTGTTTCAGTGGCCTCTGACCCAGCTAGGTTTAACAAAATGAATTCCCTGGTGTGTGCATCTTTGTCAGAATAGGCTTCTTGTATAAAAATGTCATACTATTGCCGAAATATTCTCTAATTCTCTGCAGTATTCTGATCCATGTGGTGAGGGCTTTCGAAGTCTATCTTCCATATTAACACATACCAATGAAGGGTTTTGCAGATATGCATGAACACACACATATACACATATGCCAGAAATTTATGCCAGTATTTGTAACTTTGCCCAATGGCACAACAAACCTGTGATAACTGAACTTTGCGAAATAAGTCTCTCGGGCACTGTAATACTCTCGAAATTACTATACTGCAAGAAATCATCTCTTATCAGTGTAAGAAACATTTCTAAGTAACTGCACTTTGCGAATAAATAGTACATGACACACTGAAACTTCTCCAAAATGCTAAGTATTTTTCTCTTTTAGACTCATGATTGGCACCACATTTGCAGTCCTTTGGGAAAAGACACACCCAGTACAAGAAACGTTTCAAAATGGTCGTACTTTGACTGTACTTCATGAAGTAGTTGCACTTTGCACATAAATAAACTCTTCGGAATACATGCACAGTAATAAGCACACACTGTAAGTACTTTTACACACTTTGAGATACTTCAGATAACTCTAGTTATGCCCTTGATCAATACTAAGCCGTAGCTATGCCAAAGCACAGCAATTTGCCAAAAAACATACAGTCCCCTTCCTTTATTTAAGCTTAATGTGCCCCTTTTTACCCTTATTATATTCATTTTGCTCATTTATTCTCTTTCCATGTCCTTTGTACTTTTCTTGTGCTCATTTTACTCTAAACAAGCCCATTTTGCTTTAAACACACTTGTTTTGCTTTTCTGATAATCATTTTATCAGATATCTTAATCTTAAACTTTTCATGTAGTTAATAAATCTTTTGTGCCTCTCGCTTGTTTAATAATGCAGTTTGTGCCCTTGCAATGCTCCGTTTTATCTTTTTTATAAAATAAACTGTTCGTACAAATTTTCATTACCTTTGGTTCTTTTCTGACTTTTTTTCGTGCTCGTTTCTCTTAGTTTACCTTCCCTGTTATCTCTGCACCTCATGGCTCTGAATTATCAGTCTCTGGAATCCCGGTTCTGACACCATGTCTCTCGTCTAGCCAGGATATAATAGACAAGTCATTGTGGGTTCTTTTCAAGCAGCTTTACTATGTACAAATGAATAAATACTGAGCAACCTGTGGCTGCACCAGAATTGTAAGCCAGTCCAATTGTATAGTATAACAAAAAGGAATACCAAACTTCCAACAGGATACAAAATAGCTTCCAGTTTATTTAGCGGTTTCGTTTCTGAAAGTTCTGAGACTTCATCAAAATAAACCATAACCACATTTTTTAGATGACATTTTTATTCTGTGAAGGACAATGTGACTGACGTGAATGAATTTAGGGATTATTTGGAAAATATTTCCAGCTTCCTTAAATTCACAAATTCCTTCTCTGATTCTGTTATTAACTTCCTGGATGTCACTTTAGTTAAGGATCTTGTAAGTTATTATTTTGTTTCCAAAATATTTGGGAAGGAAACCTTTTCAAATAATTATTTGGATTACCAGAGCCACCACTCCAAACACACAAAAAATATTTTTAAGGGCCAATTAGTAAGGGCAGCCCATATGAGTTCTAGTTGGGAAATTTTCAAGGACGGAATGTTTAACATTATTTCACTTTTTTTGGAAAGAGGCTACCCCAGAGACTTAATATTGACTACTAGCCTTGAGGTAGCACATGAATGGGGTGCAAAATTTAAACCTATTCTGGGTATAGGTAAAGAAAATGCAAATATTTTAAACCACAAGGAGATGAGAGCCACGCTCACTCTATGATTTTACCATATGGTTAGGGTTTCAAAGAAATTAAGGACATTATGAAGAAAAACTGGGTAATTTTTACTACTAATAGTGACCTGTTAAGAGCGTTAGGTGGACAGCCGCAATTTGTTTACAAGATGGGGAAAAACTTATAATATTTGTTTGAACACCCTACCCACATTCAAATATTAAACAACAGGGGCACTAATAAATGTGGCAAATGTGCACAATGTAATTATATTTTTGAAGGACCACTGTGTGTTTTACCTTCTATCACGAAACTGGTTATATTTCATCAAGGTAATTGTGCTGCAAAAGGACTAGTATACTTGGCAGTGTGTACATCCTGCAATTTTTATTATGTTGGTAAAACAGAAAGATCATTGACGAGTCATAACGAAAATAATGCATTATATAAACATTCATTGAAGTGCAGGTTCAAGTTTGGAATCTTGGAAGTTATCCAGAAGACCACTAGAGGGGGATGGTGGGAACTTCAAATAGAACGTAGTGAACTCTAATGGCAACTTGAATTAAATGTGACTGTAGAACCTGGCATTAATGAAAACATTTCAGTTTTACCAATATTAAAAACAAAGGCTTTGATTAGGCAGATATGGTTCTGCCTTCTGAAAATATTTTTATGGAACTGTCTGCTTTTCTTCAATTTTTTTTAAATGTCTTATTTCTTTAAATGTGCTTAATTGTTTGATTAATAGTATTATATAGCCATAGGCATGTGGTTATGGTTTATTCTGATGAAGTCTCAGAACTTTCAGAAATAAAAGCGCTAAATCAACTGGAAGCTGTTTTGTATCCTGTTGGAAGTTTGGTGTTCCTTTATACTATGCAATTGGACTGGCTTACAGTTCTGGTGCAGCCACAGGTAGCACAGTATTTATTCATTAGTTTTTGAAGTCTGAGGGCCGTTTTTCACATTTTTGTTGTATGAGCTTTATTATGTACAAACACACCACAGTTATAGCTTATTAACTTCGGCTTAGGTAAATTCTGTACAAACTAACTGCATTCATTCTCACATGCTGGCTATCTGGCTGCACTTCCAAAATGGCACTGATATAGCATGTGCCTATTTATATATGCACGTTCAATCCTTGATGTCCTTCAAGAATGCAACTGCAGTCCTGACATATGGGTTGTCCTGCTTCAGGCAGCCCTTCGGTCGGCCGGATTCCAAAGTCTGGGTCCGGCGTCGGCTGATGTCGCCTCTTCCCCGACGTCAGAGCGGCTGGGGTATAAAAGCATCAGCCGACGCCATCTTCTTCAGTCTTTCTTGACGCGCGGTGCCTGAAGCAGAAGCAGTTCGCAAGTGCCGGTCGGCCAGCTCCTGTGTTTTCAGATCCGAAGTCATCAAAAAGCTAATTACCCCGTTGGGGAACCTTTTCTTGCCTCAGCCAATGTCAGATAAAACTGCAAAAGTTAATAATTGCTTGTCTTGTGGTAAACAAATACCTCATAAGGACTTCCATTCTTACTGCCTTCCCTGCCTCGGCCCAGACCACGACGTCTCGGCCTGTGCTGCCTGTGCTTGCTTCAATAAGCGCACACTTAGGCGCCGGGCAGAATTTGCTGAAGACTTTTTTGGGGAAAATTACTCCTATATCATGCCGTCGGAACTACCGACAGCACATATTTCCAAAAAACGGAAGGACCGGGACCGACATTCTCGGCCCGCGACTTCCACCGACACCACGCTAAAGCCTACCGTGAGTGCATCGGTCTCTTCGGAGGCGGTAATTCAACCGCTCCAGGCCGACGACACCGCTTTACCGCACACTTATGTCCCGGAGGCTACCCCGGTGCCGGTTGTTGATTTTCCTCCTGAAACCGAAGCCCAAGATTTGCCTGACACCATACCGGTGGACAAAGTTACTCCAGCACGTGGGGCAGCTAGGCCTCCTGTGTCTATGTCCATCAAGGCCTACACACGTGCTAAGGCTGCCAGCCAGGCTAAGTCTCACCCTCCTAAATCTTTTTCACAGGGTCCCACTTCTGATAAACAGATCATGACTTTAGCTGCAGATCTAATTTCTTTAATCAGGGGCTCTCAGGCTCATCCAGACAGAGGTTCTCAGCCGCCTTCAGACAAAAGGCCTAGGGTTGAGCAGGCAGATACCCTTTCCTCAGATGAAGCCTCTGGTGAGTCAGGCCATTCAGATTCCCAGGAAGAATCCTTCCCGGCCTACGAGGATTCTGATGCTGATGAATCCATTCCCTCTGCCTCTCCTCCTGAGGATATTTCTTTTGGGGAAATTCTCCACTCCATGAGAGAGCATTTTCAGTGGCAGGGCCAGGATTTCTCTGACTCCAGGAAAAGGCTTCGGACTTTCCTTAAGTTACCCCAGCACAGGCCTTTAGCTATACCCCAGTGTTAGATGTATTGGATGATGTGTTCTCAGACTCCAGTACTTCTCCTGATTCTCTCCCTCCTGCTCCTGTCAAGCCAGACAGATATTACAGGGTTCCTGAAACTCATAAACATCTCTTTAAGGCCCACTCTGTTGATCTAGAAACTATTTCTCAGGGGCCCAAAGGAGTGGCCACTTCCTCGGCCAAAAATCCTTTGCCCGCAGACAGGGAATCTAGGTCCCTGGAGAGGTGGGGTAAACGTTTATACCTCATCCACCCTTGCCATGAGGGCACTTAACTGTCTTTTTCATATGTTTCAGTATCAGGATTTCTTGATGGATGATTTGCAGAAAAAGTTAGCCTCTCCTGAGCCTTTAGATAGAAAGGCCTTGCAGGATTTGGTTCATAATACTCAGCAGGTTAGCAATCATTTTCTTCAGTGTGGTTATGATGCATTGGAAGCTTCATGTAGGGCAGCTATGACAGGGGCTGTCATACGTAGACATGCTTGGTTGAAAGAACAGACATTGCCAGATCATGTTAAAGTAAAGCTTCTAGATGCACCTCTGGAAAAAGACAAGCTTTTTGGTGCTAATGCACAGGGTGTGTTGAAATCAATTGAGGAAAAGGCTAAATCAGTACAAACAGTCAAAGATTTCCTCCAGGTTCAGCCACCAAGGTTCAGTAGGAATTGGCCTTTGAAGAATTGGTCCTTTCCAGACATTGACAAGTTCCAAAGGGGAAAAAACAGGCGTGCTCGAGGTAGAGGACAATACCGAGGCTCCTACAGGGGCCGCCAATGGCAACCAACTAATCAGAGAAGTGGCGCAGGGACTTCTACTGCTCCACAGGGACAATCACAGTGACTTGACTTTGACACCACCGACCAAGGCTCAAAGAGAAGCACCTTTAGGCGGAAAATTATCTTTATTTTCAAAAAATTGGCACGTTTTTACAAAGGACAAATGGATTTTGGACATAATAGACAAAGGTTACAGGTTCCACTTCCATACCTTACCAACAAGACAAGGCATGCCAAACCTGCCACAAAATCAAAGGGCAGAGGCACTCATACAAGTTTCAAAGCTGCTACAAATCAAAGCAATAAGGTTCCTCCTCAGGAACAAGGCCAGGGATTCTACTCAAGACTGTTCCTTGTTCCAAGAAAAGAAAAGCAATGGAGACCTATACTGGACTTGTCCGCTCTAAACACTTTTCTCATTGTGCCAAAATTCAAAATGCTGACGTTACAGCAACTTCTTCCCATGCTGGGCAAGGGGTCTTGGCTGGTTACTCTGGACCTCAAGGAGGCATACCTGCATGTCCCAATCAGACACAGCTGCAGAAGATACCTCAGATTTCTTGCAGGGTCAGAGCATTATCAATTCTCAGCATTGCCTTTTGGCTTATCTACTGCGCCCAGAGTATTCACGAAATGCCTGGCATCAGTAATTGCATGCACATTGCAGACTTCAGGGGATACAAGTATACCCTTACCTGGACGACTGCCTTATACAAGCGGACAGCAAGCAAGCCTTGATAAGAAACATGGACTATGTCATTCACTTACTACAGGCTTTGGGATACACAGTCAACATTCAAAAATCAAGACTACTGCCATCCCAACAAATAATTTTTCTAGGAGCCAAACTGGACACAAACTCACAAATGGCTTTCCTCACAGAAGAAAAACAAGAACAATTACCAGATTAAAAAGCCTAGCAAAGCACACCCAGATGACTGCAAGGAAAATCCTGCAGGCCCTGGGTTTCATGGCATCTTGCATTCTTCTGATTCCACTGGTAAGACTACACATGAGAAAACTACAATGGTACCTAAAAAGTTTATCGTCTCAACACAGCCACAACTTAGAAGCAATTATTCCACTCATTCCATGTCTACAAAAGGAATTTTTGTGGTGGGCACAAGCAAGCCAGCTAAACAAAGGCATGTCTGTCAACAAACCTCAAGCAAGCCAAACCATTACAACAGACGCCTCAGATCATGGATGGGGGGCGCACATGGAGGGCAGATGCATTCAAGGGCAATAGGCACCCCGAGAATTGCATCTGCACATCAATCAAAAAGAGATGTTGGCAATGATTCATGCAATCGAGGCCTTCGGAAAATTTCTTCAGCAAGGTCATCTGCTAATAAAGACAGACAACACCACTGTTATGTGGTACATAAACAAACAGGGAGGCACCCATTCTTACCCCCTCTGCAGACTAACAATGACTCTTTGGGAAAAGTCCCTGAAACTGAACATACAGTTGCAATCCCAGTTTGTCCCAGGCAAGGACAATGTTCTGGTGGACAGTCTAAGCAGAAACATTATGGACCCGCACGAATGGATGTTGCATCCAGACATTTTTTCACAAATAACTCATGCATGGGGAAGGCCGGACATAGATCTCTTTGCCTCACACCTCAATCATCATCTGAAGAAGTTCTGCTCAAGGACACACCATCCTCAAGCCTGGAGAATGGATGCTGTCTCCTTCAGCTGGAATTCTCTAACAATCTATGCGTTTCCACCTCTACCATTAATGACCAAGGTGTTACTGAAGATCAAAGCAGAACAACTGAAAGGCATTTTCATAGCTCCAGACTGGCCAAGACAGCACTGGTATCCATTACTAAGGAGCATAACTCACACCAAGCCGTGGCTCCTGCCTCAATGGCCTCTGCTTATAACTCAGCACAATTACAGGACTGTTCATCCCAACCTGCAAACATTGCAACTGACAGCTTGGAGGGTTCCATGACTTCTCCCCATATCTCTCGCTCCAAAAAAGTTCAAGAGATCTTACTGGAAGCACGCAGGCCTTCCACCTGAAAAACTTATTCAGCCAAATGGAAGAGATTCAACATCTGGAATGCCAACAAGGGTCAGGATGCATCAGTAATGAGCATCCCACAGATACTAGAATACTTGGGGGAAATGCTTCACAATGGCTTTTCATATTCTTCCATAAAAATACACGCTTCAGCAATTTCAGCAAAATACAACTGTGATCCACCTGTGTTTTCACATCCTTTGCTAAGACAGTTTCTAAGAGGGATAAAGAATATTAAACCACCAAGAAAACCACCAGTGCCTGCATGGGACCTCAACTTCGTCTTGGAAAATTTAACTCTTCCTCCTTTTGAGCCAGCAGCATCTTCAGAATTGCAATTTCTCTCCTGGAAAACAGTTTTCCTGTTGGCAATTACTTCAGCAAGAAGAGTCTCGGAGATACAGGCCCTCATGGCAGTACCTCCATTTCTCATTTTCCATCAGGACAGAGTCTCTATAAGAACCAATCCTTCATTCATGCCAAAAGTGATATCCAGGGTTTCTCTAAATCAAGCAATTCACCTGCCTACTTTCTTTCCCAATCCTCAAAATAAAGGAGAAAAGCTTCTGCACACTTTGGACATACACAGGCAATTGCGCTACTACTTGGACAGAACAAAGGCCAACAGAAAGTCTGACCAACTATTTGTAGCTTACGCTGCTGGAGTACAAGGAAAGGCAATTTCCAAACAAACAATTTCAAAATGGATTGGAAACTGCATCAGATTCTGCTACTCTTTCCATGGAAAAGGTGTGCCAGCCAATATCAGGCCACACTCCACCAGAGCTACAGCCACCTCCACAGCCTTTCTAAGAGGGGTGGCTACAAAGGACATTCTAGAAGCTGCTACATGGAGCTCTGTGCATACATTTTCCAAACATTACAACCTGCCTTTATATTCCAGATCCCGAGCAGGCTTTGCTTATGCAGTCCTGAGGGGCATTTTAGCTACACCATCCTTATCTTAGATCCTACCACCCCCAGCTTGGCTATGGTATTCAACCCATATGTCAGGACTGCAGTTGCATTCTTGAAGGACATAGTACAGTTTTGTACCTACCATAAATGTAGATGTCCGATAGATATGCAACTGCAGTCAGGTTTTCCCTCCCTCCTACCCCTCTGTAATTCTCTTTTTTAGGGTCCACTCCCCCTTTTTCAAATTAGCTGGGGATATCTGTTATGGTGTATCTGTTTATTACTGTTGTGCATGTCTGAATTTTTATCCATTCTCTAAATTTAGCCTTCCTTGGAGGGCACCTGGCATCTGGGGCAAGAAACACTGAAGAAGATGGCGTCGGCTGATGCTTTTATACCCCAGCCGCTCTGACGTCGGGGAAGAGGCTACATCAGCCGACGCCGGACCCAGACTTTGGAATCCGGCCGACCGAAGGGCTGCCTGAGGCAGGACAACCCATATGTCAGGACTGCAGTTGCATATCTATCGGACATCTACATTTATGGTAGGTACAAAACTTGTACTATATGCTTCTTAAAGACACAGCACACACACATTGTTCAACAGCACAGAAGACCTCTTCCATTTGGATAAGTAGGATTTCTTAGTAGTAGGTTTTCTGGCCTCCTGCAGGACTTGCAGCAGCACATCCTCAGAAAAAAGGTGTCTGTGAGGAATTTTTATCACCCACAGCGTCAATTGAAGCATGGACTGGTGGGGATGGAAGAGATCCCTTGTCTTGTGTGATGAGGCGACCACACCCCTTGCACTTTTAGCGAGCCAAATGTCTCCACCCCCATCCCAATCCCATGTCTGAAGCATCTGTGAACAATTCCTGAGAAGGAAGAGGGGATGTAAAAGGATCTCTGGATTTAGAAACAACTGTTGAATCCACAAGTGAAGTTCCTGTCTGAGAAAAGGAAGAAGAGGAACTACAGATTCTACAGGATATGCATATTGGAGCCACACTGACTTCAGAAACCACTGAAACTTTCTTATGAAAATTATTGATTTCAACAATTGGCTACTCTTCTGGTGTCATTCTAAGGGGATCCAGTATCTGTCTGCCTGGGATGACATGATCGACAGACCACAATGCTTTGCCAGAGATGGCCTGCATCTGTCGCCTTTGGGATTCCGGATACTGGCTAAGGCTCTTGCCACCCCTCTAGTGCCTTTTTTAGGCAAGGTTCAAATGACAAATTCACCACTTTAACAGGTACAAGCAATCAAAATCTGAGGGCATTACTACTTAGTGCTAGAAGTCTAAACCTCAAAATGCATTCACTCGAGGCATTCCTTAAAATGGAGAACATCGACATCTGTGCAGTGACACAGACCTGGTTCAAGGCTCCAGAGAGCACCCCTGCATTACCAGGCTATAATTCTTACCACACCTTTTGGCCACCTTACCTGGACCAAAACACTAAAGGTGGAGGCGTGTCCATATTCATTAAGGATATCCACACCTCCAGGCTAGTTGCTCAGCATAATGCATTCGAGATTATCCAAGTGCAACTAACTCTGGGCAAGACTGCAATCTAAATTGTAACTTGCTACGGATCCCCCACCATGCCCCAGGATTCCCACTTCTCATTTCTTGATGCACTGGAAAATATTAGGATGCAACCCAACACCCTAATAATGGGCGATTTCAACTACCCCACCATTAACTGGGAAAACTACTCATGTACCAACTCTTTTGCTCAACGTTTTCTGGAATTCGTAAATTCCAACGCCTTGGATCAACTTATCCACACACCCACCAGGGGCAGCAATATCCTAGACCTGGTCATTACCAACATGGGCTACTGGTGTTCCACACCAGCGGTCAATTCCTCGTTGGTCAGATCCGATCACCCTAGACATCCACATCCCACCCCCCCCCACCCCCATTAGGGAAACCACCGTAAAAAATTTCTCCAAAGCCAACTTCACGCTTCTTAAGACAGAAGTGCAAACTTCATGACACCCATGCAGATGGACAAAATCCTGCAGATAGAGATAGAGGTATGACTGCTGAATCCTACATAAATGCACTTTATAAGCACTTACACGAGTGCATGGATCGTGCTATCCCTAACAGAACCAAAATGCTATCCTCCAAAAAAAAAGGAAGCCAATCTGGTGGTCCCCTGCCATAAACAAACTCTACAACAGAAGAAACAAACTGTTGCATAAAAGAGTAAAATCACATGATTGGAGGAACTCCCTGGTCAGCCTCAGTAAGAAGCTGAGATCCCTCATAAAATCCTCCAAAGCTAGTTACGAAAACAAAATTGCCACTGATTCTAAAGACACCACAAAGCATTCTATAGCTATGTCAAGAATCTCAATGGCAACACTCAGATCTCCTCTGAGTTACAGCACAATGGCACTAAATATACAGAATCAACTGATATTGTCAACATCCTGGCAGATAGGTTCAGTGCTAACTTTACCCCTTCCTCTCACCCCCTAAAGGGCCCATCTCTATACCAGAAGAATGCAAAGTTCCTGTAATCACGGCTACACAGGTAAAAACCACACTCTCCAAAGCCAAGAACACAGCATCCATGGGACCTGACAACATCCCAGGCTGGGTTCTACATGAACTACAAAATGAACTGGCACCCCACCTAAGCACCATGTTCAATCATAGCCTCACCTCAGGCTTTGTGCCCACTGAATGGCGCACAGTGACTGTTATCCCACTCCACAAAGGGGGAGCCACCATGGACCCCGGGAACTATCACCCCATTAGCCTAACGAGCCTGGTATGCAAGGCCATGGAACGTATCATCATGGAACTTATAAACAAAGACATTGGTAATCTCCATACTCTGGACCCCACCCAGTTCGGGTTTGTAAAAGGCAGGTCATGTCACCTAAACCTGATAGACTTCTTTGAAGCAGTCACCAAAGCCATAGACGAGGGTAAGGTGGTTTACACAGCCTGTCTAGATCTTGCAAGGCTTTTGACACCAACCCCCACTCTGGAATTATAGATAAGCTCACTAAACTAGGTATAAATCACTATGTCACAACATGGGTTGCCAACTGGCTCACTGACAGAACCCACACTGTGAAAGTAGCAGACTCCAAATCCGACTTCAGACCAGTGACAAGTGGAGTACCACAGGATTCAGTCCTGTGTCCTTTTCTGTTTGGTATCTACTTTTCTGAAGTACAGGCTAACACAGAAGGTCTTTGGCTAACGAAATTCACAGATGACTGCAAACTAGGAGCCATAATCGAAACTCTTAATGATGTGGACATTCTGCAAAAGGGCCTCACTGAGACAAATGCCTGGTGTCAAAGCCAGGGCATGAAGGTCAATGCCAAAAAGTGCATTGTCATCTCTTTTGGTAAAAACTCTGTGCCCGTGAGCTACCACATGGGTGGTTGTCTACTTAACACTGAAAGTGTGATAAGAGACCTTGGGACACAGGTGGAAAGTAGTCTCTCCTTTGATAATCACATCGCCACAGTAGTCAGGAAATCCTTCTGCGTGGCACACCATCACAAAAGGTTTCTTATCAAGGAAAAAAGAGGTCATTGTTCCCCTCTACTCGTCATTCATTAGACACATTATAGAGTACAACGCCCCTTTTGGTATGTACCTCACAAGACATCTACAACAACTGGAAAGGCCGCAGAAATACGTCACAAAGAGGATTACCGGCCTCAAACAGATGCCCTACGTAGACAGTCTCAAAAAAACTCCAGCTTTACTCCATCACATATTGCCTACTCAGAGGCAATTTCTGCCTAACATACAAAGCTATGTCAAACCCAGAGCTGTTGTACATGCTCCACTTAAAGAAATCCCAATCCCTCCGAGCTACATGCTGTAGGGACCTAAACCTTGTCACCACAATAAACAGAACATGCTGGAGGGATAGATTCCTGTCCCAGAGACTTCCCATACTCTGGAAAACTACCTATCTATATCAAACAAAGCTCCTCATTAACACTCTTCAAGAAAAATCTTGATGATTGGATGGGAAGTAGGAAATTCACCCAGTGGATCACCTCTGTGGCTCTGCTTGACAGGGGCACAGGAGAATAATTTTCTTGGGAGCGAAAGCCAGAGTACCTTTTTGGCTAGGCTTATATAGGTCCTAGGGCCAATAGTCTAGTACCTACATATGAACCTATGTGAAGTTTGGCCAGAGGGAGCATGGGAATGGTGGATGCCATGAAACCTAGAGCTCTCAGAAACTCTCTGGCAGAAATGGAAGCCAGAGGAAGAAAAGTTTGAAAAAAAGAAATGAGAGTTAAGGGCTTTGGAGGGGGCAGGGATGCAAGCATTGGCACCATCTGAATCCTACAACCCAGAAAAACACGATCCTGAAAAGGATTCAGAGAAGAATCTTTGAAATTTATAGTGAACCCAGGCTCTGGAGAAGGGAAACGGCAAAGTTAAGATTTTGCAAAAGGGTCTCTGGATGGGATGCCTTAATTCACAGGTCATCTAAGTAAGGAAAAATTGGGATTCCTGAAAGCTTGCAAAAAGCAGTCACAGGAGCAAGGCAGAGACATCTGACAACACAGCCGGGCAAGCCTCCGGGTGTGTAGCAACCTCGGATTCCGGTCATACCTTTTTCATCTTCTTCCCTGACAGCTGACTGTCGGGGCAGGACATTCCTTCCATTTTATATATATATATATATATATATATATATATATATATATATATATACCGCAAAGGTTAAGATGCTGGCTCTCAAGATACAAGGAAAGAGAAGAAAGTCTGCTGTGAAGGGTTTTTGGAATGAACGCCTGACAAATAGAACAAGACATATGGTCATGAGAAGCTCCTGGACAAAAAAGACACTTATTGTGGTGGTCTTTATGAGGGATCTGCCTCCCACACCGACATTTACCCTTCTTGGATGACATTAATCCCAAGGATTACAAAAAAGTAAGAAAAAACAAAATCCCCATTAGGCTACTTATTTGCAATTGCAAAAAGTCATCAAATAGGCATAGGTAGTCACTGGAGAAGGAAGATGCATTCAGCTGGCAGAAAACAGACACAGGTAAACAGATTCACAGTAAAAAGATACGTTCAGACTGGCGGCAAAGAAGTTCTGATTATATTAGCCTGAACATCAGCTTTATGCTGTACGTTACACAAGGAGCGTTTGGGTGATGTTCAGCATACCTTTTAAAAGCAACTAGTAATCTTTGGTAGACTGGCAGGATGTTCGGGCTTCCACTGCAGGGAATCCCATCTGTTGAGTACTACAGCAGTGAATGTAAGGATATCAGTAATTACAATAGCACTTTTGCATTGATGTAGAAAGTAATGCATTATGATTGCACAAATGGAATGGTATAGTAAGAGAAAAAAAAATTTACATATTTGGCGAATGAACATTTTTTAAATTAGAAATATCTATTTTAAAAAAATATCAAATAATTAGCATCAAGGGATGTTTGTCTGTGCCCACCAGACAGGTGTGTGTACCTCAGATAGACCATATGAAAGCAGGATTAAGCATCTGTTAAGTTTACTATGGTAATCCTAACATTTTTAGAAAAAAACTTAGACATTTAAAAAAAAAAAAAGCATCCATGTAAGGTTAATTAAAGCCAAGACATACAGGGCTTACGTACACTGTGAATCTTGCTTGTCCTCTGAGTAGGCAACTCTTGCTCATGTTGCTTAGATTAATGCTTGACTTCACAGATATTAGGCTGTGCAGAAATATGGAGGGGTGTTTTAAGCTTGCTAAATTGCCAGAGGGAAAGTATTGGTCTATGTTTTAGTATGCACACTGGTCCTGTGACAAGTCGGAGCGATCCTGTTACACTAAAGTTAAAAAATGGCCAGTTGTGGATACACGCCTCACGTCTGCAAACCACACTGCCTGCTTGGAGCATCAGTTGCTAAGGTTGTCTTTGAAACATTCCAGTTAAATACTGGTCTTCACCAGTGGTGCTTGAGCTAGGTGTGTGTCTGACTGTGCCCAGTGTCTTAGCTCCTCATCCCAGGAAAAGGGGAGCAAGCATCTCCTGTTCATTCTCCCCATCCTGGCCTCCAGCATGTGATCTGCTACCCAGAGTAGCATCAGCAGTGACAAAGATGGATGCCCTTTCATTACACTATTGAACTGCCAAGAACATTGGAAAGTGGTGGAAGTTGTACAGATTAAATATTCTTTAAGAAACCATTAAGGGAACATTATGTAAGGGGAATATGTGGAAACAAAGTGGAACAAAATGACCATATGGTTAAAAAGGTTAGCAGAGAAACCTTAAGAATACGAAACAGGAAAAGAGAATGGCTGAGAAAAGAAGCAGCCAGAGAGGTGGACGAACAAGGCATGTTAAAACGTTTTGCCAAGATGATTAAGCACAAGAAGAAGGTCCCTTTTTAGATACTTGGGGCATAGAAGAGAAAGACTAGAACAACGGTAAGTAAATCAGGCATGCAGGGAAGCAGGTGACCATGTTAAGGAGTTCTGAATAGATTGTTTTAAAAACAAGGAGGAAGTAAGATGCTTTCACTGTCATGTATTACTTTCAGAATTATATATTGTCAAGAAGACCAGCTGAATAGATACAAACATAAACACTGCTTACTGTAACAGGCTTTATAGATTGCCAGCTTTCACTTTTTCCTCAAATGGCTCATCACCCCTACCTTTAATTTTGTTATAAAGTAAAGAAGCAGTAATCCTGTTATCATGAAAATGGGAAGTGAGATTAAATGGCACGTATGGATGGACACAGCAGTAGATCAAGAAAGGGTGTAAAAGACGCTGCTAACATCAAGAATAGGACAAGGCATATAGAGCCAGATGTGCTGCCCTTCTCGATAATGAAATGTCTTATAGGTAATGAGTTTTCCCACAGGTCTGTCCAAGAGATCCCTGTAAAACTGGGAAGTACTAAAGAACTGATAAGGTATCTGAGTGGTACCCATTGCATGAGGAGAGGTCCAGAGCCACATGAGGAATACTCAGAGCCCTTCATTTGACCTCACTGGCAAAGAAGGTCAATGAAATAAATCCCAGTGGAATGGCTGACTTCATTCTTTGGGAATGCTGAGCTGTTTAACAGCAACCATAGTGGGGTTTAAGCTAAAAAAAAAAGAGCCCTAACAAACTAACTTGCACCATGTTTTAACTGAATGACAAGGAAGGTGGTCAGGAGAAATCCATGGAATGAATTTACCCCCAACAAACTAACTTGCATAATTTTTTTAACTGAATGACAAGGAAGGTGATCAGGAGAAATACATGAAATGAATTTACCTTTTTTGTTAAGCCTTTCATTTTGCCTCATGTATAAGGGAAATTTTTCAAGAAACTAAGAGGAATGGGGATTGATAGAAAACGGATTGATTAAATGGGTGAGAAATTTCTGGAAGAAAAAACACAAAAGGGTTGTGGAAGAAAAAACACAAAAGGGTTATGAATGTAGAGAGCAGCATCTTTAATAATTCATTTGCTGTGTTCATAGGGGTCAATTCTGGAGCCTCTTGCTCAGTTTATAGATGTCAAATGATACACTGGGGAACACACTGGGGAAGAAAAAGTAAGTTAACTTGGGTTATGATGACACCAAATTTAAGAAACCGTATGTGGAAGGCAGTCTACAAAAAAAAAACAGAAATCTGAGGATGCTATCAAGTTAGGTTGACAGGTAATATCTGAGAATTAATACTGATAAACTTGAGGTGCTCCAGCCAGAAAGCATTCACTCAGAAATTGTGTATGGTCCTTAGACAATGAAGCAGTAAGTTTCAGGGTAGGAAAAATGTATAGGTAGTCTTCACTGTAGCATTGTGCTAACTAAAACTGTGCAAGAAAGCAGAGACCAGGAGTAAGAATAGAAATAAACTTCAGGGACAGAGAATTTTTTTTATTATTTATAAGGTACAGTTGAGACCATAGTTGCAGGGCTTTTTCTATTTTTAAGGAAAAGAAGAATCACACACACTACTGCTAGAGGGTACCAGAGAAAGGCAGCCTATTAGAAACATGTAAGGAAAGGGTGAATATTTAAGGTTTTCTTTCACTATAAAACAGGAGAGTAAAGGGAAACACAAGTTCAAAAGGCCTTTAGAGTGACTTTTGTAAGAGATGAACTAAAACATAAGGACAGGGAAAGGGTGTGTCCTTTTGCTGGAACGAGCAGATTTTGACAAAGTAGGAGGAAAACCTCTTTATATTAGAGGGCTATAAGCATATGAAACAAATTTCCTGAGTGGTTGTTGCAAAGAAATATTCTGAGGCATTCAAGAAAGTATTGGCAGAGGAAGAGGGGGGTAGCTGGTCAAACTGTGGGGAGGGGACATAGCAGGATACTTACTGCCTCAAACAAATGGACTAGACAGATGTGTCCTTATAGATAACACCTAGAGAGATTTAAACCACTTTGCAAATATTCAGAGCTGTTATCCTTTGTGAAAGTGAGAAATAAAATGTTAAACTCACAAGCTGTTATAGAAGTGTATTTACTGTATGTATCGTTAAGTGTGGTTAGCCTTTTACTCTGATGGTAGAGGCTTGTTCTGCAAGAGCTGTGACTGCATCAGAATCCTACCTCAGAAGTCCATCATTGAAAGATACCTGAGCTGCTTGAAGCATAGGCTTTTTTTCCATGCATTAACCAAGCACTGTAAAGTGGTCATGTTTGTTAGAACCATATCTTCTTGGAAATAGACACTTACAGATATGGTCAGAAATCTAATTTTCTTTGTACATTTCACAGGCTGTCTCCTTGTTGCTGGTGTATTTATTTACTTATTCATTCATTCATTCATTCATTTATTTAATTGGGCTGGTCGGTCCATACGCATTTTAAACATGACCTTGGCAAAAGGAAATAAAAAAATGAAATATATTTAGATATATATGCTTTTGATTATCTGCAGTTGATTATTACGGATTACTTTAGTAATGTACTTTTTTATGTTTAATGCAGCACTACAGGGTACTGCTTGGGACTGTGCCTCAATATAGGGGTCTTCTGCATGAGACACACAAACTCAAGCTAGTAGAGTTCTGTGACATACTTGCCATAACACTGAATTGTCAAAGATATCTCTTATAGAAAATTTGAATTGTTTCCAACCCACCTGCATTTTGCAGCCTTTTAGCAGTCTCATCGGTAAAGTTGATTGTACTGATCAGGATGGACCTCTGCCACATTCTTTGTACTGAGTATCAGGAACCAGTTAGCCTACCCTGGAATTGGACAAGGAAGTCAGAAAAGAGCTGAGGAACATCTGAGAGCATCATACATTTTATATTTATCGGTGTGTGTCCATGCCCGTGTATGTATAACACCAAATAATGCTATTGGGCAATATGAGTTAGGTCTACTAAATATAATGCCATTTATGGTCACCCAAGGCAGAATGTACTCCTAATACTTGCATCTACTACAAAAGCCACCATTCAAAAATCATTATTTCTAATAGCTGCTTTGTAAAACTTTTGTCTGGAATGCATTTTTGACATTTGATACAGGTTTTAAAACATTCATTTCAGCCTGTATGCATTGGCCTGTAAACTGTGGTAATCATTCTGCTTTTTTACTGTAGTTTATAGATTAAAAGCTGCTGTACCGCACATAAATTATAGTTTGGACATGATTGTATTATTAAACTGAAGTAATGTTTCTTTTTCTAGGTGGTGGACTTGAATGGGATGATGACTTCTCATGTCTTGATACCACTTTAGTATTCACTGCTGAAAGTCATAGCTCTTCTAAAGGCTGTCCAGCGGATTCATCCAGATACTCCTCCCTTGATCCAGTTCCTCGAATACCTGAGCCAAAGTGGTTGCAGTCTTCATACTCAACATTCTCTACATCTCTCACCCATCTTACTGACTCAGATATAGAACAAGGAGGCAAGTTAATTTTGTGTGTATGCAGAAAGCAAAAAACTGTCAGTGATGTCAATGATTTTAACACTTTTTTTTTTTTTACAGTCTTAGACTGTTGCTTTGAGACACGTTAATGTGCTATGAATCTATGTTCAGAATGTCATTTTATACAGATGCGTGCCATGGAGAGAAAATGCTCTGATTTCATCTGAGAAAACTGAGCATCAGTTAGCGACCCGGGCAGTGAAAGAGGCAAATGGAGAGGGGTGTGAGTAGGCAGGTAATGTTAATTCTTCCATTCTGGAAGAGGGCGAAGGATGATGATGTTCATCGTGTTACACTGCTGCAGTCATTACACTTGGGTTATCCTGCCGTCAGGCGGTCCCGCAGTCGGCCTGAGTTCCAAAGTCTTGGTCCGGCGTTGGTTGCTGTCACTTTTTCCGTGACATCAGTGTGACAGGGGTATATAAGATGCAGCCGATGCCATTTTCTTCAGTCTTTCTTGCCGCGCGGTGCCCGAAGCAATAGCAGTTCACAAGTGCCGGTCGGCCAACTCATTTTCATTCCGAATCCAGAACTGAAGCCTTCTACAAAGCTAAGTACCCCGTTGGGGAAACTTTTTCTTGCCTCAGACCGATGTCAGTAAAAGTTAATAACTGTATTTCTTGTGGGAGGCAAATACCTCATTAGGATTTCCATTCCTATTGTATCCCATGCCTAGGCCCCGACCACGACGTCACAGGTTGTCGGTTTTGTGCTAGGTTTAACAAGCTCACTATTAAACGTTGGTTTGATTCTGCCCGACATTATTTTGGCAGAAAATTCAATTATACCATGCCGTCAGAACTACCGACGACCGGAATACACAAAAAGCGCAAAGACAATGACAGGCATCTGAGGCCCAAAACTGACGATGAAGCCTCTTCTAGGCCAGTCGCCGGTTCTCCGGTTTTCAGCGAGGCGCCTTCTCAGCCCCTGACGACCGCATCTTTAGAATCTCAAGCCGCATCTGACTCCCACGTGGAGATGGCCGGGCCTTCGGACGCACCAGATTTACAGCCTACCGAGACTAACCCTTCAGAGGGATCCGGAGTAGCTGAACAATCCGTAGCTTCAGAGGGTGTTTTCAGACCTACTCAGTTAACCATTAAATCTTCTGCTAAGTCTAAAACTCCTTTAAAAACAAAGAAACAAATTCAACATTCACCAGGACAGGCCTCCATGCCTAAGAAACAAATGCTCAAAATGGCCAAAGACTTAATCATTCTGATCAGGGGGTCCCATCCCCCTCTTGATAAAAGGCCTAGACAGGATGCAGACTATGACTCATCCAACCAGGTATCCATCTCTTCAGATTCATCCTCAGACCTAGGATACTCTTTACCCCCTTATGAGGATTCTGATGCTGAGGAATCAATTCCTTCGGCCTCTCCGCCAGAGGACTACTCCTTTGGGGAAACTTTGCATAGCATGAGGGAGCATTTCCATTGGGAGGGTCAGGATATTTCAGAATCCAAGAAAAGGCGCAGAGATTTCCTTTTATTACCTCAGCACAGACCCCTTGCTATTCCTCCAGTGTTAGACATTGTGGATGATGTGTATACTGAATCCAGTTTAAATCCTGATTCTTTACCTCTTGCTCCAGTTAAGCCTGACAGATACTACAGAGTCCCTGACTCTCACAAATTTCTTTATAAAAGCCCTGCTGCTGACCCTGAAACTATTTCTCAGGGCCCCAAAGGGGTAAAGGCCTCCTCAGCAAAGAATCAAGTCCCCTCTGACAGAGATTCCAGAGCATTAGACAGATGGGGGAAGAAAGTATATACATCTGCAACTTTAGCAATGAGGGCCTTAAATTGCCAGTTTCACATGCTAAAATATCAACAATATTTGATGTCTCAGTTGAAACAAAAAATGCTTCCAAACTCAGATCCTCCTAATTATAAAGAAATGCAGGATTTATTGCATGCAGCTGAACAAGTGGGAAAACATACTTTGCAATGTGGTTTTGATTCATTAGAGGCCTCCTGTAGAGCAGCAGTTACAGGATCTGTCATTAGAAGACATGCTTGGTTAAAAGAACAGACGTTACCAGATCATGTTAAAGCAATATTATTGGATGCACCTTTGCAACAGGATGTTTTATTTGGAGTTGAGGCAGAAGAGATATTAAAGAAAATGGAGGATAAGGCAAAATCTATGCAAATGGTGAAGGATTTCTTACAGGTTCAGCCTCCTCGATTTAGCAGAAAGTGGCCAACAAAAAATTGGTCCTTTCCAGTTACAGACAAACCTCAAAGGGGCAGATACAGACGTCCAAGAGGTAGAGGTTAATCACAAGGTCCTTACAGGCCTCGACAATGGGATGCATCAACCCAGAAAGAAGGGGAAGAAAGGCCTCAACCTTACAAAAAACAGCCCCAATGACTTCCTACTACAGAGGAAAACTGGCACTTTTCTGTCACAATTGGCATATGATCACCAAAGACAAATGGGTTCTCAACATTGTTTCTCAAGGTTACAGGTTCCACTTCCACACTCTGCCAAGGTTAAAAGGAATGCCAAATCTGCCACCATATCAATGGGCAGAGGCTCAAAGACAAATTACATCACTCATGGACATGAGAGCTATTCAAAAGGTACCAACACAGGAGCAAGGACAAGGATTTTACTCAAGACTCTTTCTGGTTCCCAGAAAGGACAAAGCCTGGAGGCCCATTCTGGATCTTTCTTCTCTAAACACTTACCTGGATGTTCCAAAATTCAGAATGTTGACACTACAGCAGCTTCTTCCCATGCTGGGCAAGAAAGCTTGACTCGTAACTTTGGACCTCAAGGAGGCATGCCTGCATGTCCCTATCAGACAAAACTGCAGAAGATACCTCAGATTCATAGGACTGCATGGATCAGGCAATCCCAAACAAAACTAAGACTCTCTGTACCAAAGGCAAGCGTCCAGTCTGGTGGACCCCAGCCATAAACAAGCTCTACAACAAAAGGAGGAAGCTACTACAAGATAGAGCAAAATCCTTGAAAGGTAAGACACCTTTGATCATTATAAGTAAAAAACTAAGAGCTCTCATAAAATCATCCAAGGCAAATTTTGAGAGAAAAATCGCCAAGGACTCTAAAGAGAATCATAAGGCCTTCTTTAGCTATGTTAGAAACCTAGGAGGAAACTCCCAGATATGCTCAGAATTAGTTCAAAATGATGTGAAAATTACTGAACCTACACACATTGCCAACATACTGGCTGACAGGTTCAGTGCAAACTTCTCCCTCCCCAAAAGGAGAGATATCTATTCCAGAGGATTGTAGCCCCCAAACATCTCCAACGCCCAGGTGAGAACTGCCCTCACTAAGGCAAAAACACAGCATCCATGGGACGGATGGTGTCCCCGGCTGTGTGCTTCATGAACTCAATGAGGAATTAAACCCACAGTTAGGACAGCTGTTTAATCTTAGCCTCACCTCAGGATCCAAGGAGTGGCGGCACTGTGGTCCCACTTCATAAGGGCTGCCTCCACAGACCCTGAAATTACCGCCCCATTAGCTTGACAAGCCTTATCTGCAAAGCCATGGAGAGGATCATAATGGAACTCATAAATAAAGACATAGGGAACTTGCAGACTTTGGATCCAACTCAGTTTGCCTTTGTCATAGGCAGATCCTGCCTCTTAAACTTGGTTGACTTTTTGAGACAGTCACCAAGGCCATTGATGAGGAAAGGCAGTCCATACAGCCTACCTCGACCTGGCAAAGGCCTTGACACAATACCCCACTCAGGTATCATCGAAAAACTCATCAGCTTGAATGTAAACCCATACATCACAAGATGGGTTGCAAACTGGCTAAGTGACAGAACCCACAGGGTCAGAGTTGCTGGAGCCATGTCAGACTCAAAGCCTGTCACAAGTGGTGTCCCACAGGGCTCAGTCCTGGGTCCACTCTTGTTCGGCATCTACTTTTCTGAAGTACAAGCAAACACAGGAGGGTTATGGCTGACAAAGTTTGCAGATGACTGCAAACTGGCCATAGTCGAAAACACATCTGACACAGATATCCTCCAGAAGGGCCTCACAGAAATGGATAACTGGTGCCAGAGCCATGGCCTGAAGTTAAGCCAAAAATGCATAGTCATACCCTTTGGGAAAAACAAGGCTACCCCTAGCTACCATATAGGTGGCAATCCACTGAGCACAGAAAAAGTCATCAGAGATCTGGGGACCCAGGTTGACAGTAGCCTTTCGGTTGACACTCATGTTGCTAAAGTAGTTAGGAAAACCTTCTATATCACCCACCTGATCATGAAGGGATTCACATCTAGATCAAGGGAGGTCATCGTCCCCTGTACTCATCACTTATTAGACCTATGATTGAGTACAATGCCCCGTTCGGAATGTATCTGACCAGACACCTGCTGCAGCTTGAAAGGCCCCAAAAGTTCCTCACCAAAAGGATAAAGGGTCTCAAAAATATGTCTTATGCTGCCCGACTGAAAGAACTCCAGCTCTATTCAGTCTCATACCGCTTGCTCAGAGGTGACCTGTGCCTGACATATAAGGCCATGTCAAACCCAGATTTGATGAATATGCTTCACCTCAGAAAATCTAGATCCCTCAGAACCACAAGGGGAGACTTAAACCTTGACACGGTTATAAATAGAACGTGCTGGAGGGACAGATTCATCACCCAGAGACTCCCTATGCTGTGGAACAAAATCCCGGTACATGTGAGGCAGAGCACCTCTCTGGTCTTGTTCAAGAGGAATCTTGACCAATGGATGGGGAGATTGCAGATATACCCCAGGGATTACTTCAGCGTCACTGCTTGACAGAGGCACAGCAAAATGATAGGCATAGTTTTTATTCAAACTAAAGGTGGAAAGCCACATAACTATGGGCTAGGCTTATAAATGCCCTTGGGCAGATAGCCTAGTATGAACCTATGAACCTATGAACCTATAGCTGGTTCAATGCACTACCAATTCTCTGCACTGCCCTTTGGCTTATCTACTGTGCCCAGGGTCTTCACAAAGTGCCTGGCATCAGTAATTGCATTTTGCAGACAGAAAGGAATTCAAATTTATTCGTACCAGGATGACTGCCTGATTCAAGCAGAGAGCAAGGACATTCTTCTAAAGCATCTGGCATTTGTAAAAAAGTTATTAAGTTGCCTAGGGTACACAGTAAACGAAAAGAAGTCAAAACTGGTGCCCTCACAAGAGAATAATATTCCTGGGTGCCAGCTTGAATACAATGGCCCAGATGGCTTATCTCACGCCAGACAAGCAAGGACAACTGACTCAGTATTTTCAATTGATGGCAACAAAAACCCAACTCCCTGCAAGAAAAATTCTGCAGGCCTAGGGTTACATGGCATCTTGCATACTACTAATTCCATATGCCAGACTGCATATGAGGAAACTACAATGGTACCTAAAGAGTGTCTGGTCTTAACACTGTCAATGTTTGGAAACAGTAATACCACTAATTCCTTGCCTTCAACAGGAGTTTCAATGATTGGCTCAAACATGTCACCTCAACAAGGGACAGCCTTTCACTCAACCCACAGCCAGGCAAACACTAACAATAGATGCATCGGATTACGCCTGGGGAGCACACATAGCAGGAAAATGTATTCAGGGCAAGTGGCCCGCAGAACAAAGGCATCTTCACATCAATCAAAAAGAGATGCTAGCTGTACAAAATAGCCTTATAGCTTTCAAGGACATTCTGCATCCAGGACAACTACTACTAAAGACAGACAACACCACAGTTATGTGGTACATAAACAAGCAAGGGGGCACTCATTCTTATCCTCTCTGCAGACAAGCCATGACCTTGTGGAACACAGCTCTAACCTATCAAGTTCATCTGCAAGCACAATTCCTGCCAGGAGAGAAAAACACACTGGCAGACGACGTAAGCGGAAACATCATGGATCCGCATGAGTGGAAGTTACATCCACAAATATTCAGAATGATAACACAAAAATGGTGGAGCCCGGACATAGATCTGTTTGCATCCCCAGTGAACTGCCAGCTACAGAAATTCTGCACAAGGACTTACCACTCACAAGCATGGAAAGTGAATGCCCTCTCATTCAGCTGGAAAAACCTACAAGTATATGCTTTCCCACCACTACCTCTCCTTCCAAAGGTACTCATAAAAGCCAGGCAAGAAAAGCCAAGGATGATCCTGATTGCCCCAGACTGGCCACACCAGCACTGGTACCCAATCTTAAAGAACTTAGCACAAGGTTCACCCTGGATTTTACCACAAATTCCACATCTTCTGACTCAGCACAACAGTCCGATACTTCACAGCCAGTTAAAGACTTTAAACCTGGCTGCATGGCAGATTCCTTAGTCAAGCAAGCAATGCCTCTCTCCAAAGCTGTTATGGATGTCATTCTGGAGACCAGAAGGCCTAGCACCAGGAAAGCCTATTCGGATAAATGGAAGAGATTCTGTGCCTGGAACCAGGCTCACAGCCTTGACCCTCTTGTCCCAAATGTTCCTCAGATACTACAATATTTAACTGAGATGCTGGACAAAGGCCTCTCCTTTTCATCCATCAAGATCCACGCCTCGGCCATCTCTGCTCATTACAACATGGACCCACCTATTTTTTCTAATCCTTTGCTAAAACAGTACCTCAGAGGGGCTAAAAACATAAGACCGCCCCGTAGAGCACCAACTCCAACTTGGGACCTCAACTTCGTGTTGGAAAAATTAACTTTACCTCCTTTTGAGCCAGCAAACTCAGCAGACTTAAAATATGTCTCTTGGAAAACTGCTCTGCACCTGGCAATAACCTCAGCACGAAGAGTTTCAGAATTACAGGCACTAATAACAGTGGAACCTTTCATCATTTTCCACCAAGATAGGGTGTCTTTAAGAACAAACCCAACTTTTATGCCAAAGGTGGTATCAAGTGTGGCTCTAAACCAAACTATTTACTTGCCAACTTTTTATCCAAACCCACAGAATAAAGGGAAGAGACATCTGCATTCTTTGGACATACACAGGCAGTTACACTTCTACTTGGACAAAACCAAAGCTTTCAGGAAAACTGAGCAATTGTTTGTAGCATATGGTGCAGGAGCACAGGGAAAAGCCATTTCAAAACAGGCCATTTCAAAATGGATAGGACACTGTATATGTTTCTGCTATACACACCATGGGAAAACTGTACCTAACAGCATTAGGTCTCATTCCACCAGGGCAACAGCCACTTCAACTGCCTACCTCAGAGGAGTACCTACCAAAGACATTTTGGAAGCAGCAACTTGGAGTTCTGTACATACCTTTACCAAGCATTACCATCTGCCTCTTTACTCTAAACCCAGAGCTGGCTTTGCCACTGCAGTTCTGCAGGGCCTTATAGCTACCCCTAATGCCTTATAGAACTAGCCACCCTACCTCAGCTTTGGGATTCTACCCAAGTGTAATGACTGCAGCAGTGTAACATGATGAACATAGTACAGTTTTGTACCTACCATAAATGTAGATGTTCGAGTGTATACACTGCTGCAGTCCAGGTTACCCTCCCTCCTTCCCCTCTTACTTGCTGGTACGTACCCAAGTCTTCTACCCTTTACTTACCTATGGGGAGTATTTGCTGGTAACTGAAAGTTTTTGATTGCTTTTCATATGTATGTTTTACAAGCAATTTGCATTGCCTATCTTTTTGGGGGCACCTGACATCTGGGGCAAGAAAAACTGAAGAAAATGGCGTCTGCTGCATCTTATATACCCCTGTCGCACTGACGTCAGGGAAGAAGTGACCGCAACCGACACCGGACCAAGACTTTGGAACTCAGGCCGACTGCGGGGACCGCCTGACGGCAGGATAACCCAAGTGTAATGACTGCAGCAGTGTATCCACTCGAACATCTACATTTATGGTAGGTACAAAACTGTACTTTCTCCATTGTTTTCACCTGGTGTAGGCTAGATGTAGAGGTGTCCAACATAAGAGCCAGAACGTGCACTTGGTTGGGCTAAACAGTGTGAAGGTAGCACTGTAGCGCATATTCACTTCTAATGTGTATGTAGCCATGTGCCTCCAGGTCAGTACTGTTTCAGCAGCATGCATGAGGGGTTAGGGACAAAAATTCCAGGTCTCCCTGGATGACAGCATCTTTATCTGTTGGCTGTTACCTCCACTATTGACCAGCTGTTCATGGAACTGGAAAACAAAAAGGCCTATTGATTAACAGGATGTGGGGGAATAGTCATCAGAATAGGACAGAAGAAGACTTGGTGATAATCCTCACTGTACTCTTTTCAAAGGCATCACATCACTGAAATTTGTTTCAAGTCAGGAGTGATGTCTGCAGCTTTGAATTTTGTTGAAAAAAGAGTGTTAAGCATCTGTTGAACGAATTGTCTTTCAATGAAAGGAAGGAGTGATTGAATGTAATAATAATTCAGCGTGTGATGTACATTAAAGTGAGGAAAAGTGGAGAAAACAAAGGTGGCTATGGAGCAGCAGTTTGTGTTCAGGATAAGGTAAGAGGCATTGTGGAAGAGGTTGATGATGAAGAATACCATCTTAGTAGTGAGGATGGAGAGGGAAGCATATGGTCTCTGTTGGTTAGCTACAGTGGAGTGGAGAGACCACCAAATACAGGAGGAGGAGGTAATGATAATGACTAAGGTACAGATCAGTTGACATAATGGTTAAGGTGTTTGCCTTCCTTCCTGAAGGTGCAAGGTTTGATTCTCAGCTCTGGTAAATAAGCCACTGGCTGAAGTGAGATTTTCAATCCTCTAAGGCTAACTTCGAGTCCAAATTGGCCACATCCAGTAAGGGCAATCACATGGCCTTCCTCACATGTCCGCAATCTCAAAGGTAACACAGTCAGTCATGAGGGACTTGGGCACCCAGATTGGTAGCAACTTCACTTGTGACCACAACATTGCCTCTATTGTATGGACGGCTTTCTACATGGCCCACCTCATAAATAAGGGTATTTCATCCAGGACCAAGGAGGTCATCACATCCCTCTACTCCTCCCTTATCAGAGCCATTATAGAGTACAGTGCCCCCTTCAGCATGTCACTTGCCAAGCACATGCAATAGTTGGAGAGACCACAGAGGTTCCTGACCAGGAAAATCCAGAGTTTCAAACACCTTGGAAACAGAAAATAAACCCCTGACATCCCACCTGTGTCCCTGCTGGACAGGGAAAACAGGTGCTGACTTTGAGGGAACATGGGCAAATTCTTGGCTAAGCTTATAAGGGCCTCCAGGCCAATAGCCTAGTATCATCCTGTAAACCTTTAGTCCAACGTGAAATTAATTAATGGACAAAAATGAGAATTTTATTGACAAGGTAACTGAACCTTTAGTATTAATCTGGAAGGTATCTAGATCAAAAGCAAAGAAGGCAAGTGAAATATTAGAATCTGAACTTCAACACTGCAAAGTCGTATGCCAAAAGTGGGCTTAAATTTGACCTAGTCTTTAGCATAGAGGGGTGACAGAGACTGATGTACAAGTAGCCTTTTGCCAACAGTGATCACACTAGAACATTTCATCCGCCGTCTCTGAATTATGCTAGCATGTGCCACAATAACAAAGGCCTGAGATTACAAGAGAGATGCATCTCTTCTTTTGTTTTTACTGTGTAAAGTACTGTACATATTACAGTAATAAATGCTCTCTATCCCAACCACATGTTCTTTGTAAGTAACAACTGTGATTTGTACTTGACCTGTTGTAATCTCATGCTGAACCTCAGAAAAGGTTCCTTTGTGTCGGTGTTCTACTTCAGTTATCAAAGAAAATTAGCTAAATTATATGGTGATTATGGGTTTAATGTGTCTTTACACATTGCTTACACTTCCAAATATTGACCCATACTTTACATGGAGTTTAAAAAACTCGAATAATAGCTGTATTGGTTAAACATTTTGTTTTTATTTAGGTCAAATTACAAACACACACAAAATGCCCACTGCTGGTACATGTTAGAATCATATAAATGAAATGATAATATAAGCTCTCATTTGGGACTCATACCAAGACCTCCAGCAATACTGTGCTGACATAACTGCCAGTAGACCAACAGATGCCCCTGAATAGGTAGATGTTGAGTCTTGGTTTAAGAGCTTGATCCTTTCCACTAGGAGTCCTCTAACATGTTTGACTAAGTTCAGATTGGATAGGATAGGATAGGATAAGAAGGGATGAGATAAAAATGGCTATATATATGTATAACCAATCTACAGGAAAGTCCCCATCCATGGGAAAAAATTTGCTGATCCGTCCCTTTGCATATTTCAGCTTTTGGACTTTGAAGTTCGATATATCAGCGTTCGCTATTTTTAGTTCGCTGTTGTGATATAGACCCACTTCACAGGCCCCATCTGCTCTGCCAGCCCTGAGTCCCAGGCCTGCATCCTTAGACCCCTTGCCTCAGAGTCCAGAAGAGGAATCTTCCTCTTCATCTTCAGATGAGTCCCTTTCTCATACTTCTTAACTAGCCTCCCCTTAGGATACTGCTCACCAGAAGAGGACTCCTTAGAAGGTGATTCCCTACCAGAAGAGATTACATTTGGGGAAACAATTGCTAAAATGAGGGAGGTATTTCATGTGAGATTCCACCCAAATGACAGAGGTCCAAAAAAGATATTATGAGCTTCTCCAAATGGAATCCCATTCTCCCTCAGTCATCCATCCAGTCATGATGGACAGGTTAGGAAAGAAAATTTACGTATCTTCTACCCTGGCCTTCAGAGCCATCAACTACCCAACTCATATGGTGAAATATGCCCTGGTTCTTGTTTCCCAGGCCTTAGAAAAACTTAATGCTGCTCATGATTCCTCTAACAAAGCACAGGTTGCCTCTACCCTTTCTTTAGCTGCACAGGTGTTGAGGCATTCCATAAAATGCAGCTATGATGCTGCAGAAGCATCATCTAGATCAGCTGCCTCTGCTTCTGTTCTTTGGAGGTACTCCTGGCTTAGGTTAGAGGATTTTAAGAGCAAAATCATGGATGTTGCACTTGATAATAATTTTCTTTTTGGTAAACAGTCAGCAGAGCTTTTTAAGACTGTGCAAGGAAAAGCAAAGAGTTGCAGGACCTCGAGCATCTCTTTGTATCACCAGTGCCAAATTTTCATAGAAACTACCCTGCCAAACCCAGTTTTGTCGGGAAGGCCTCTGGACCACTCTCTTCAAAGCAAAGAAAAGGAGCCAGGAAATTATCCTCTGCCAGGCATACCCTCCCCAAATCTACTCCTAGACAGCCCTTTCCTGACGGGCAAACAGTGTGTGTGACTGCCTTTCCTGACAGGCAAACAGTGTGTGACTGTCAGACACTTACCAACAATCTTTCCTTTTCTGCCCGCCTCACTCACTGTCTCCCCCTGTGGCTACACATCACTTCAGACAACTGAGTCTTGTCAATAGTGGAAAAAGGATATTTCATGACTTGGAAAGAAAAACCCATTCTGAAAGGAATCCCACATTCCCCAAAGGAACAAATTCACCTCATCCCACAGGTCATTCAAGATTTTGTCTGTCAGGGCACAATTCAAAGGATCCCACCTGGACAGGAAGGCCTAGGATTTTATTCCAGACTCTTCTTAGTCCCAAGAAAGGATGGACCATGAAGACCCATCCTGGACCTGTCATTACTAAACCCCTTTCTCCTTGTTCCCACCTTTTGCATGCTCTCCCTTCAATCTCTTCTTCCACTTTTGACCACTAATTCATATCTGGCCACTTCAGACCTGAAGAATGCATATCTTCACATCCCCTATTCGCCCATCTTACTGCATATACTTACATTTTGCAATGCAATCCTTGCATTATCAGTTTACTGCCTTGCCTTTTGATTTGTCCACAGCACCAAGAATATTCACAAAATGCCTAGCTCTAGTGGTAGCCTTTTGCAGAACAAAAGGCGTTCAGATCTACCCTTACCTGGATGATCTCCTTATCCAAGCAGATCATCCAGATACCCTCCAGAGGCATTTACTATTCACCATTTCCCTCCTAGAGTCCTCAGGCTTCAGCATCAACCAGCTCAAGTCCTCCCGGACCCCATCACAAGATCAGGTGTTCCCGGGGTGCACAATAAGGACAGATCTGATGAGGTCAGAAGAGGTAACTTTTTTAACCTCATACTTCAAGGACCTACTCATAGCCAGCACCATTTCGGACAGGGAGTTTCTACACCTCTTGGGCTTCATGGCAGCCACACTTCCGATGCTGCCCATAGCCAGACTACACATGAGAAAGTTTCAGTGGTATCAATGTTTGGTCCCAACATGCCCATCCATTAGTATTTCAGATTCCCTTCCTTCCATGTCTCAAGAATAAGGTTTGTTGGTGGATCCAGCAAGTCCACCTGAACCCAGGATTGCCTCTACAACCTCTTCCTGCTGATCAACAGATGTACACAGATTCATCAGACCTGGGGTGGTGAGCAACTATGAATGGTCTGAAGGTTCAGGGACATTGGTACTACCGTCAAAGGAAAAAACACATAAACGTAAAGGGAATGACTAATGACTACCTTTATCCTAACCCTAAAGGCTTTCCTTCCCTTCATTCACCCAGGACCTCTAAAAATTTTCACAGACAACACCACAGTCCTGTGGTACATCAGCAAACAAGGGGAAACAAACTCCTACCTACTCTGCAGGCTGACTATCCAAGCTTGGGAAATGGCCACCCTCTCCAAGGTAATGCTGTAGGCAGTTTACATTCCATCTCAAAACAATGTTCAGACAAATACTGTCAGCAGATCAACATCCCTGAACCATGAATGGATGTTGCACAGGGATGTGTTTCTAGGGGTTTACTTCACTTACCTGACATTCCACATAACCAAAACACAAAACACCGAGCCCACAACACAGACACCGCTCATAAGTGACACACACAATATCGACACTTCATAACCCCGGCACACCTCTGTAAAACATACACGCAGACAACATACAAAAGAAAAAACAACACTCGACATAAAACTGCCTACTTCCTCTCACTCACACCCTGCCCACCATCTATGTTAAACGAAACCCTTACCACTAAAACAAAACATACACTACAAATAAAAAAATCTAAAACACTTACCTTCACATTTCACGTTCTTGCAGGGGGGCTACGGCCCCCCATACCCCCCACAACTTAAATATACCAACTCTGAGATCGCACTACACCATCCACAAGAGCGTATTTCTTGTTCTGCTCAAGTTAGACTGTCGACCATTCGGAAGTCGGCATTCTGACGTGTCGGTGGTATGACACGTTGGGCTTTTCGGCTCGGTGTTTTGTTTGTTGGTCTACGGAGATTTCGGTAATCTCAAGTAGACCTGTTTCTAGACACAGTCCACTGGTGGGGTGTACCTCAAATAGACCTGTTTGCATCCCCTCAGAAGAGGCAACTACAGCTATTCTGCACAAAGACTCCCTCTCCTCAGGCATGGAGAGTGGATGCATTCTCGATTTCCTGGAAGGGTTGTGTTTTTATGCATTCCCCCTTCCCTCTCACATAAAGTCCCGCTGAAGATTCAACAGGACAGTCCCAAAATCTAGCTGGTTACTCCCTTTTGGGCCAAGGCAGCATTAGTTCCCCATTCTTTCACTAGCCAAGGGCAGTCACCACAAGTTACCTCACAAGGTGGACTTCATCACAAAACAGAAGAGATCTGTTATCCACCCACACCTACAAACCTTCAAACTGACCCTGGGGGTGATAAACTTCTGATCCCTTTTAGGCACCTTAACTCAGAAGACGTGCTTTCTGTCCTGCAGGACACCAAGAAACCCACTACCAGGAGATCCGACCTTTCTAAATGGAAAAGGTTCTCTAGTTGGTGTCTCCACAAACAACTAGATCCCTTTCAGGCAGATGTACCTCTAGTTTTGTCTTACTTGTGTGAACTTTTGAAGAAAGAACAGTCATATTCCTCAGTGAAAGTCCATTTATCAGCTGTCTCCAGTTGCCTACCTCTCAGTCCGACTTTGCTATCCAGATTAGAGGTAAAGCCTTTTCTTAAGAGTGTGATCCGTATCAGGCCACCAAGAAAACCTATTCCCCTTCCTTGGGACTTGAATTACATTCTAGAAAAACCCACCACTGCACCTTTTGAGCCAGCAGCGTCAGCCTCCTTGAAGATTTGTGCTTAGAAAACAGTGCTTCTAGTAGCTCTGACTTCGGCTAGGCAGGTTTCAGAGTTACAGGCAGTCATGGCTATCCCACCATATCTGATATTTCATAAGTATAGGGTCTCCCTTCTCACAAACCCATCCTTCATGCCTAAAGTGGTCGATGAACTTTCGCTTAACCAGTCCATCCACTTGGCCACCTTTTTTCCTTCTTCACTGAATGACAGTGAGAGAGTGCTCCATTCCCTTGATGTTCACAGAAAACTTAGATTTTATATGGACAAGACTAAGATTACAAGAAAGTCTAACCAGTTGTTTGTCTCCTTTCACCCTAGGGCCCTGGGAAAAGCTTTCTCCAAACAATTTCTTCATGGATTTCCAAAACTATTACCTTCTGCTACCTTCCCTTCGCTGTGCGGGCCCACCTCTACCAGGACTGTAGCCTCTTTAGGGGCTTTTTTCAAAGGTTTAGAATACTGCCACTGTCCTAGAGGCAGCCACATGGTCTTCATTCCACGCTTTCACTAAACATTACAAGCTGGACTGTATCTCCAAGGCTAGGGCAGGCTTTGCAAAAGCCATCCTGCATGGCTTCTTAGAAGGTTTTTCTTCTTCTGCCGCCACCTATAACACATATTGAGCTTTTGTACTCTCCCCCCTGTTTAGAATACTGCCACATGAGAATAGAAGGACATAGAATAGTTGTGTAAAATCTTAGCATAACCATAGATGTCCTTCTCTTCCATGTTGCAGTATTCCTATCCCTCCCTGTACCCCCACTAAGGCATCTCCTTTATATTATTAACTTTCCCTCTCTGGATGACATCCTGATCAGCTTCCCTTAAACTACTGTCTGACTGGGACATTCATTTCTGAGATCTCTGCATGCGGACGTCACATTTATGGCCTAAGGTTTATGGTACCTACATGTAACATCCCACTCAGTATATAGCAGCCAGGCAAAGCTTTTGTGTATGGACCTGATGTTTGGGTCGCTTCAGGTGGAGGATCCCTCATGTTTAGAATACTGCAACATGGAAGTGAAGGACATCTATGGTTATGGTAAGATTTTACGCAACTATTCTTTTTACTTGTAATGTGTATGTACTAGACATTACCAAATAGCTGATGTTCTTCGTGTTTCACTGTTGCAGTCATTACATTTGGATAATCTGCTGGCAGGTTGCCCTCAATCGGCCTGATTAACAAAGTCTTGGGTCCTGCATTGGTTGCTGTCCCTTCTTTCATGACGTCAGGGGTATAAAACATGCAGCCGACGCCATTACATCAGTCTTTTTTGACGCACGCTGCCCGAAGCAAAAGCAGTTCGCAAGTACCGGTCGGCCAACTCCTGAAATTTTTGTTTTCGAGTTTCAGAACCGAAGTCTTCAACTAAACGCTAAGTACCCCATTGGGGAAACATTTTCTTGCTCCTTACCAATGTCAGAAAAAGTTAGTAATTGTATTACTTGTGGGAAGCAAATACCTCATAAGGATTTTCATTTGTACTATATTCCTTGCCTAGGTCCTGACCACGACGTACCTTGCTGTCAGTTTTGTGCTAAATTTAATCAATGCACTATTAAACTTCGGTATATTTTTGCTTCTAAATATTTTGGCTCGCGCTTTAATTATCCAGAAATGTCGTCGGTTAGCAATCCGACTACTGGAATACCTAAAAATTGCAAAGAAAAAGACAGAAACAGGCTGATAAGGTCCAAAACTGACGACGACGCTTCTCCTAAGCCATTTGCCATTTCGCCGGTACTCAGTGAGGCACTTTTGCAGCCCCTGATACCCACTATTTCTGATTCACAGGCCTCTACTGAGACCCATTCAGAGTCCGGTATGCCGTAAGATGCTTCAGTTATGGAACCCGTGGATGTCTCTACCTTAGATGTGTCCAGAGCCGCTGTGCAGGCACCGGCTTCTGAGGGTGTTTTCAGGCCTACAGATTTGTATATTAGACCAATGCCATCTTCAAAACTAAGGCCAAAATCTATGTCTAAAAAACCGACGCCTAGGCCACATGTGCAGGTCCCTATGTCTAAAAACAAATGATGAAAATGGCTGAAGATTTAATTACTCTGATCATGGGTAGCCAACCCCCCCCCCCCCTTCAAAGAGACCTAGGCAAGACAGTGATTATGAATCTTCTGAACAGGATTCTATTTCTTCTGACTCTTCTAATGAACATTGTTTGTCTATACCTACTTATGAGGACTCTGATGCAGAAGATTCCATTCCTTCTGCTTCTCCCCCTGAGGATTTTTCTTTTGGGGAAACTTTACATAGCGTGCGGGAACATTTCCACTGGGAAAGTCAGGATTTCTCTTAATCTAAAAAGAGATTTAGGGATTTTCTACTTCTTCCTCAATGTAGGCCTTTGGCTATACCTACTGTCTTAGACATTGTTGATTATGTTTTTTCAGAGTCTAGTATGGCTCCTGATTCTCTGCCACCGGCTCCTTATAAGCCAGACAGATACTACAGGGTTCCTGACTCCCACAAATTCCTTTTTAAAAATACTATTGCAGATCCTGAAACCATTTCTCAGGGTCCCAAGGGCATTAAGGCCTCTACTGTTAAAAATCCTACCCCTTCTGCTAGAGATTCCAGGGTGCTGGATAGATGGGGTAAAAAGGTTTACACTTCTGCAACCCTGGCAATTAAGGCTTTAAACTGTCAATTTCATATGCTTAAATACCAGCAGCATATCATGGGACTGCTTAAACAGAAAATGATATTCATTTCTGACTGTGTGGAAAATAAAAATTTACGGGATTTATTGCATTCAGCTGAACAGATTGGTAAACATACTTTGCAATGTGGTTTTGATTCTTTGGAGGCCTCTTGTAGGGCTGCTGTAACCGACTCTGTGCTAAGAAGGCATGCTTGGCTCAAAAGAGCAAACTCTGCCTGATCATGTTAAAGCAAAATTGTTGGATGCTCGTTTACAACAGGACTGTCTCTCTGGTAATAAGGCTGAAGAAGTTTTAAAAAAGTTGGAAGATAAAGCTAAATCTATGCAAACTGTGAAATATTTCTTACAAGTGCAACCTCCAAGATTTAGTAGGCATTGGCCTACTAAGAACTGGTCCTTTCCAGTTCCTTCAAGAGCCACTCAAGTCAAACCCAAACATTCCAAAGGCTTCAGGTTTCAGTCACAAGGGACTTTTAGAACAAAACAATGGGGTGCCTCCTTCTCTTCCAAATCTGGAAACAACAAGGCACCTCCCTATGGTAAGCAGTCTCAATGACTTCCCACTACACTTACCAAGCACTTAACTTTCTGCCGCCCCTTTAGGGGGAAAACTGACACTTCACGTAAGAAACTGGCAACTTATAACCCAGGGCAAATGGGTTTTAAATATAGTATCCCAGGGATACAGGTTTCATTTCCACACGTTGCCAATCCCAAATGGATGGTAGAGGCCCAGAAACAAGTACTGTCTCTCATGAACATGGGAGCTATTCAACCAGTCCCAGAAGAGAGAAAGGGACAAGGTTTCTATTCAAGACTTTTCCTGGTACCCACAAAAGACAAATCATGGTGTCCAATTCTGGACTTATCTATTCTAAACACATTTCTGGACATTCCAAAATTCAAGATGCTGACTCTTCAGCGGTTACTTCCTGTGCTAGGCAAAGATGCCTGGTTGATAATTCTAGACTTAAAAGAGGCTTACCTGCATATCCCAGTCGGGGAATCTTGCAAAAGATACCTCCGCTTCAAAGCAGGCTATTTGAATTACCAGTTCTCTGCACTGCCCTTTGGCTTATCTACTGCACCCATGGTCTTCACCAAGTGCCTAGCTCCAGTAATTGCATTTTGCAGGCAAAGAAATATTCAAATATATCCATACCTGGACGATTGTCTAAATCGGGCAGAAAACAGGGACATTCTTCAAAAACATCTGGCATTTGTAAAAAAGGTTCTAACTTGTCTAGGGTACACCATAAACGAAAAGAAATCACAACTGGTACCCTCTCAAAAAATTACATTCCTGGGTGCAAACTTGAATACAACTGCCCAGATGGCTTACCTTATGCCAGAAAAGCAAATTCATTTGGTGACTTACTTCAAACAGGTGGCCACAAAAACCCTGCTATCTGCAAGACAAATTCTGCAAGCCTTGGGGTTCATGGCCTCCGTCATTCTTCTAATTCCATAGGCAAGACTGCATATGAGGAAACTTCAGTGGTACTTAAAGAGTTTATGGAGTCAACATTGTCACAACCTGGAAACAATGATTCCTATCATACCTTACCTGCAACTAGAGTTCCAATGGTGGGCAGGGGCCTGCCACCAAAACAAGGGACTGCCATTCACTCCACCCCCTGCCACCCAAACCATAACTACAGATGCGTCAGACTATGCTTGAGGGGCTCATCTGGCAAGGCAATGCATTCACCTTCATATCAATCAAAAAGAGATGCAAGCTGTACAGAATGCACTGACAGCCTTCAAGGACTACCTTCATCCAGGACAATTAATGATAAAAACAGACAAAACCACAGTTACATGGTACATAAACAAGCAGGGGGGTACACACTCCTACTCCCTTTGCAGACTAGCCATGGCATTGTGGAACACGGCCTTGACCTATCAAATTCAACTACAAGCTCAGTTCCTGCCAGGAAAGCTGAATACTCTGGCAGACGAACTAGGCAGAATTCTCATGGACCCACACAAATGGAAACTGGAACCACGGATTTTCAACATGTTGGCACGCAAATGGGGGGAGTCCAAACATAGATCTTTTTGCCTCACCCCAGAACTATCAGTTGGACAAGATCTCATCACAAAACAGCCTGGAAAGTGGATGCTCTATCATTCAGCTGGAAAAACCTATCAGTCTATGCCTTTTCCCCCTATGCCTCTGCTCTCCAAAGTTCTACTAAAACTCAAACAGGACAAACCAAAAATGATTTTGATTGCTCCAGACTGGCCTCGCCAACACTGGTACCCACTCCTGCGCAATATGTCACACCTTCCACCGTGACACCTGCCTCAGACACCTCACTTACTGTCTCAGCAGAACAACTAAATTCTGCACACTCAGCTCCAAACTCTGAATCTTGCAGCGTGGCTAATCACCTAAATTCACCCTTGGCATCCCTCAGCAAACCTGTGATGGATGTCATTTTGGAAGCAAGAAGGCCCAATACTAGAAAATCTTATGCTGACAAATGGAAAATATTCTGTGCCTGCAATCAGTCACAAGGGATAAGCACAGCAGTGCCCAATATTCCTCAGATTTTACAATATTTAACTGAGATGCTTCACAAGGGCCTGTCCTTTTCTTCCATAAAAATCCATGCCTCAGCCATTTCAGCTCATTACAACATAGAGCCTCCCCTCTTCTCACATCCTCTGCTAAAGCAGTATCTCAGAGGGGCCAAAAACTTAAGACCACCCAGGAGAGCTCCAACCCCTGCCTGGGACCTCAATTTTGTATTGGAAAAACTCACTCTCCCACCTTTCGAGCCAGCTGCTACTGCAGACTTTAAATTTCTCTCGTGGAAAACAGCTTAGCTTTTAGCAATCACTTCAGCTAGAAGGATTTCGGAATTACAGGCTCTTATGGCAGTGGAGCCTTTCATTATTTTTCATGCAGACAGGGTGTCTCTCAGGACCAATCCATCATTCATACCTAAGGTGGTACCAGTGTGGCTCTTAATCAGACCATTCATTTGCCAACTTTCTTTCCCAATCCACAGAACAAGGGGGGACGGATTCTGCATTCATTGGATGTACACAGACAACTTAGATTTTACTTAAACAGGGCAAAATCTCAAAGAAAATCTGAACAACTACTGGTGGCATTTGCTGCAGGGGCAGAGGGAAAAGCCATTTCAAAGCAGACTATTTCCAAATGGATAAGCCATTGTATTAATTTCTGCTACATGCACCATGGTAAACCTGTCCCCCAGGGGATCAGATCTCATTCCACCAGGGCTGTATCTACTTCTACAGCCTTTCTCAGAGGTGTTCCTACCAGAGACATTCTAGAAGCTGCTACCTGGAGCTCAATTCATACGTTCACAAAACATTACCATTTGCCATTCTTCTCTTAAATCCAGAGCTGGCTTTGCCTCTGCTGTCCTGCAGGGCCTTATATCTGGTCCTAATGCTATATAAATCCATCCTCCCAACCATAGCTTTGGGAATCTACCCAAATGTAATGATTGCAACAGTGAAACACGAAGAACATAGTACAGTTGTGTACACTTAGCATAAATGTAGATGTTCAAGTGTATTCACTGTTGCAGTCCTGGTTACCCTCCCTCCAACCCCCTGTTTTTTTCTCTTACTATACCTCTTCTTTCCTTTACTATGCTTAAAAGCCTTTTTGGTATATTTGCTTTTGTTTGGAGGTATATATTTGTGTTTTTAATTATTTGGCTCCCCATTTGGGGGGCACCTGACATCTGGGGCAAGAAAAACTGATGTAATGGTGTTGGCTGCATGTTTTATACCCCTGACGACCTGATGTCCTGGAAGAAAGGACAGTAACTGATGCAGGACGCAAGACTTTAATCAGGCTGACTGAGGGCAACCTGCCAGAAGATTACCCAAATGTAATGACTGCAACAGTGAATACACTCGAACATCTGTACACAACTGTACTTTCTTTTCTCTCTCTTTATTAATGCTTTTCTCTCTCTTTATTAATGACCTTCCCACTGTCATCCCAGATGCCACCTGTATCCAATATGCGGATAACTCCACCTTAATCTGTACAGCCATCTCCCCGACAGATCTAATGACATTAACCCAGAATGCTTTCAATGTAGTTGAAAACTGGCTGTCTAACTGTCAGCTGATATTAAACCCTAACAAAACAAAGTTGCTTCTTTTCTCCCCCACTTGTAAGTCTTCCTCACTACTCTTTACCATAAAATGTAATAATGGTACCATTATCTCCCCAGATGCGCAAACCAAACTCTTAGGCGTCACAATAGAAAACACCCTTAAATTTGGGTCTATATTAGAACACCAAGCATTTAAAATGTTGAGTGTTCTAATATCGACCCGTTTTCAGCGAACGCTGAAAATATCGAAGAAACAGAAAACCGAATTTATTCCCTAGGGAAAGAATTCGGTTGTCCGTTTCTGTTGCTTCTGTATTTTCAGCTCTGGTGGAAAGTTACAGGTCGGGTTCAGGTAAGTGTGCGATTGAGTGCGGGTTAGGATGCGGGTTAGGTATGTGTGCGATTGTGTGGATGTGAGGGTTAGGTGAGTTAGGGTTAGATAAGTGTGCTATTGTGTGGACGTGAGGGTTAGGACAGGGTAGGTGAGTTAGGGTTAGGGCGCGGGTGAGGTGAGTATGCGATAGTGACAGACCGTAGGGTTAGGGTTTGGGTTAAGGTAAGTGGTTAGTTGGTGTGTGTATAGTTTAGTGTAGGTTTAGGTGTAAGAGTTTAGGTGTGTGTGTGTGTGTTGCTGTTTGTTCGGTGTGCTTGTGTTGTGTGTATGTGTTTTGGAACAGCAACATTTTCCCTAGGAAAAAATTTGCTGTTCTGAATGTTCGATGTTTAGTATTTTCGATTGGTAGGGTTCGTTATCAGAACACTCGACATTTTGAATGTTCGGTGTTCTAATATAGACCCTTAAATTTGATATCCATGTCAATCAAACTATCAAAACTGTTAACAAAAAACTTGGCTCCCTCTATAAGATCAAACCTTTCCTTACTCCATTTGCTAGGACTGCTATTGCTCGTTCCCATCTACTCTCCACTCTTTTCTATGCCTCCCCTCTACTCGCTAATTTGAACAAATCTGCTCTTCGCAAACTCTCCAGCTGTTATAACCATATTGCTAGATTTGCAACAGGCATGGCCTATAGGACCCACCACTGTCACAACCTAAATCTTCTGGGGTGGCTAGAATGGCCTTGCCTACTTCAGCACAATCAGCTTGTAGTTGCCCATAAAGTTCTCAACCACCCTGATTATACGCCTGCATTTAAAAATATCATCAACCCTTATAGCAAGCTGAGGTCACGTCACTCTTCTAATAAACTACTGGTTCAAACAGCCAAAATCAACAACTCTGCTGGGGGACTCTCTGCTAACTCTGTTGGCAAAACTTGAAACTCTCTTCCTGCTGATCTTACTCTTGAACCCTCTCTTACACAGTTCAAAAAAAGCCTCAAGCTATAGTTTAAAACTCACTGGCTATGTCCTTGTTCAAAACCCAACTAGATACTCCTGTATAGTCTGTAATCATGTTACATGGCCTAGTCAATGTGTCAACAATGTTTTAAAAATGTATGATTATATTACCTGCTTGCTCAACTAGAACCTGTAAACGGTGTGTAACTTATAATCATTTTTTGATTTTTACTGTATGCTATACCTTGGAGCTTTTCTCCCCGGGCCTCCGCTAAAAATGGACATGTATCCAGTCAGACTATCCTGGTCAACAAATGTAAAATAAAAATAAATAAACACTTGTTTTATGTGTGAGGTCTGGTTTTCAGCAATTTGCCAGCACCTGCTTAATGGTATCCCTTTTCTGTGGAAATAAGTCAAAGAAGAGTCATACCCTACATAACACATGATGTATACCTCAGAATCCTTCCAAAAGCTGCTGGCTGGTTTCTGAGTGTGTCAGAACAGTGCAGAAATAATGATACCATCAATAAGCATTCCCAGTGTTGTTTTATATTGCTTCACCGTGAAATGCAAGCATAAATGTGAGTGGTCTGTAGAATGTCTGATAGCAGTCAGCTTAATAGTAAGTATAGTGAGATGTGCAGTAAAGAAGAATCCTCTGAGATGGCATTAGGCGTTGTTTTCCTAGTTTAAGGTAGTAAGCATTCTTGAGAGACTCTGGCAGGGTATTGAGGTTTTTAGGTAAATGGTTATTGATTATTATAAGGTCTTTGCTGAGTGCACGTAGGGAAAAACGTGCATCTTGCTTACAAAAATGATAGATATTAGGTTTTATGAACCTTGAATAATAATTTTTCATTAGGGAACTGGATAAATGGCAGTGTCAGTGTGGGGCATTGTCATATTAGAGTGGGAAGCAAGTTTTTTTATTTATTTTTACTGTTAGATGTGATATGATTACTGCGATCAAACTTAATGCATATATGAGATAGAAATAAGCAACTGTTTTAAAAGTTTTGTTAGTGCTGTTTTATATATAATAAGCAGTGATGAGCTAAAAATTGGCTTTAGTAATGAATATACAGTTAGTTGTAATGATATGAAACTAATGGGAGGCCTAGTGAGGCATACGTTGTATAGTGACATGGGAATAATTTCTCAGTGTTGTGTTTTCACTGACCTCTTTGTGATTTTCAGCCTAGAGTGGATGATTGAACAAAAGGCATAGAGCATTTCAGTGCATAGAAACTAAGATCTTTTATGAGTCTCCCTTTCAATAAAGACTGTATCGTTCATAGAAGTCAATAGTGTTGTGATGCAACTAACACTTAAAGGGCAACTGAGAGGATTGCAGGGGTTACCTGACACTGTTAAAGAAAATAAAGGTAAAAACATGAATGTCATAAAACAAAAGGATAGAACGAAGCAGAATGAGTCTCAGATAACGCCAAATGGCATGGAAAATCGCTCAGAATTCCAAAAAGACATAAAGTTATCCAAGCCAAGCAGAACGAATCCAAAAGTATATAAAAAATGTAGATAGTTCAATCCAAACAAATGTTTATTAAAGGGTGTCCGGACAGAGAAATGTTAGCGCTTTCACTTAAAAAAGCTTCTTCAGACATAAAATACAATCACCTGATACCAAATACTTTATATATAGCATTCAAATTCTTAAAACAACCAATCAAACAGTGTCAACTATTAAAGCATTAAAGTGACCTCGCACTAATAGCAACTTCATCTAAAACACTTGATAAAACTCCTAGGTAGCTGTCAATACAGAAACCAGTAAAATTAATGAAATAACTAATAAGTTAATCAATAGTATATAATCAGAAATATATTCAAAAAAAAAAATATATATATATATATATATATATATATATATATATATATATATATACATATATGAATATATTTTATGAACGTCTCATAAAAATAGAATATATAAGAACTTAAAAATACATACGCTTAAAAAAATACATGAAAACTTTCACTTATTGTTCCTGCGCTTCTTAAGAAAGGGCTTGATAGAAGCCCTTTCATTCAATCCCTTCCCTTTATCTGCCCTTAACCGGGTTATCCAGTTACTCTCTATAGTCTCCGTATGATTCTGGATATCACCCTCCCGTGCACTAGGATAAATCACTGTCAATGCTCTAAACAAAAAATTATGTGTAGTGTCACATTGGACCACATGTTTAGCTAATGCATTGTGTTGTGAGCCTTTCTTGATGTGATAAATATGCTCACGTATCCTATCCTTAATGGTCTGTTGGTTTTACCAACATAGAAAGATGAACAAATCTGGCATATAGCTAAATAAACTAAGTGTGGGGTCATACAGTTAGCTGACGCTTTCGTTTTGAATGTGACATTCAAATCCGGGTGAAAAAACTCATCTTTTGTATCTACATAAGGGCAAAAATTGCATTTACCACATGGTGTGGTATGCATCTCTCCAGGTACCGGGTTCTTATCTCTAGGATAACAGAGCAGCCTCTTCAAATTCTTTTTATTCCTGTATAAGAAACGTGTTTGCTCACCTACAACCATCTTTATGTTCTCATCTGTTTGTAGAACAGACCAATACCTACTAATAATCCCTCTAACCTCCTTATGATCACATGTATAAAAAAATGGAAACTTAACCGAGGAATTAATAGATCTAAAACATATTTCTGAGTCTCTGACAGTAGGGCCAAAATAAGGGGCAGCTATATCAGACCTTAAAACGGGAATGCTACATAATTGTTCATCAACTTCAAACTCCTTATAACCTCTCTCCAATAAATTCATCCTAAGTTTCACTAATTCTTCAACAAAACCCGTGTCCGTGGGATTCATTCTAGAGGACCGTACACCCTGGCCTCTAATGATATTCTTAAAAACATAAGAGGGGTGCATACTGGACCTCAATATGAATGTATTAGCATAACAAGATTTCCTATATATACCAGTATTAATCACCCCACAAGGTAATTTTTCAATGTAAAGATCAAGAAAGTCTATTAAAACAACAACAGAATTTAACATGGGTCTCAAAGATGGGTAGATGAAACAAAATGGACTCCTCCCATTGTGCCAAAAACATATTAGCGTAACTATTGGCACAAGGGGTACCCGTGGCTACTCCATCCTGCTGTTTATATATCTTATCCTGGAACATGAACAAATTATTCTCTAACACAAGTTCCAAGAAATAGGTTATAAGATCTCTTTGTACTTCCAAGTATTCACTATGTCTTTTCAGATATCCCAATATATACAGTACTCCCAGTTCATTCGGTATAACAGTAAAGAGGGACTGGACATCAAGGGTTACAAAGATCAAACCTTCAACATTATCAAAACCTCTTAAACATTCATATAAGTCCACAAGGAACTGCTTAGAATCTTTCAATACAAACATATTATGATTCAAAATCGGTCTTAAATGTTTCTCTAGATAAATGGACAGACGTTCTGTGACCCATCCCCCACCAGCAACTATGGGTCTCATTGGAGGGTCACCTATGTCCTTGTGACTCTTGGGAAGGCCTTGTATCACAGGAATCAATGGAGTTTTAACTAACAGATAATCAAACAATTCTTTGTTAATGATGCCTCCTTGATGTATATCAAACAGTGTATTAATAACATAACTCATGATGGCATGTAATTCACTCTTGCTTATCACCCTATAAAACTTATCATCCAGCAGTTTATCCATGGCTATATTATACTTTGTAGTGTCCATAACCACTACCTGTCCCCCTTTATCTGTAGGTCTGATAACAATTGTTGTCTCTAACTGCAAATTTTTCATGCACTGTCTCTCTATAAAAAGTGAGATTATCCCTTCTGTTGTATTTCCTATGTTTACCTAAACACTCATAATACTTATGAAACTCCTCTTCTGTAAGTTTAAAGTATGCTTCAACTAATGGATGATTCGAGGGAACAAACTCGCTGAAATTCCTAAAACTATACACTCTGTCTTCTTGTGTACCTGTGTCTTCGGTACCTTTTTTACCATAGAGCAATCTTAACATAACATTTCTACAGTAAACCTTAAGGTCTGTAATAGAATCAGTAAGGTTGCTGTAACCACTAGGTGTGAAATTCAGCCCTTTATTTAATAGGCTAAATTCATCCGATGAAAGTGTATATGAAGAGATGTTACAATAACGGTTGATACCCTTGCCCCACATCTTTTTGACAGTCTGATGAGGTATAAATTCTTCTGAAAGTTTCCTTTTGTGATGGCCACGACTCATGGATCGTGGTCGCCTGATGCCCTTTTCCGTTCGTACTGGTAAAGGGAAAGGAACACCTTCAGTGAGTTCTAATGTACATTCAGGGGGTCTATGTAATACCTTCGGTCTAACTACTGGCTCAGCCAGTTTCTGGGCTTGTAAAGATGACACTACTGTTAAAGAAAATAAAGGTATAAACATAGTAATGCCTTTTATCTGATTAATGGGGGTCTGTACAGACGGGAATACAAGTCATGTTTTGATGGACTGATTTTTATTAGACAAAATGTTGTAGGTAACATGTTGAGATTTGAATGACATTTAGTAAAAGCATAACTAGGTCTGATATGATCAGGTCCTTCTTCAGAGCAGTAAATCTGCAACCTCAGGACTTGGGCAACATGGTATCTGAACCTTTCCTGGGCTCTTAACTCCTCCCTTTTATATTTAATCCTTCATGTTCCTTACCAGTTTTCCACACCTTTTGTGAAGTTAGCAACAAAGAAATTGAACAAGGCTATTTTTGATGTTTTCTGTGAAAAAAATACACTTTTGTTTTCATTTTTACACTGTGAGTTTCTTCCTTTTAGGCTGAAGCCTTTTTTTTAACCACAAATTTTCACCTCACTGTACTTTTAAAGAAATAAGTCTATATTTAGCTAGTTGTTGGTGTAGTTATGTTCTAAACACCTATAGTTGTTTCTTGCTTGCTTCAGTTTTTACAGTTGTGATTTTTTTTTCATCTTATTTATAGTTGGCTATGTGGATTTAGTGTTTGGATGATGTCCTTCTATTCACATGCTGCAGTATTCATAACAAGAGGGAGTCCGCCTCCAGCTGACTCGTATGTCCGGCCAGTATACCAAAGTCTAAATGCTACTGTAAGGTAGTTGTGACACCGCACATCAACTAGCATATGTCAGCCATAAAGAGACATTGGGTATGTAGCGGGCATCAGAACATACCTACCTCAGAACTTTTCTGCCGCCTGTCCGATTGCTAGCTCTGGTCGTCGCTTGCCAGTGAAGTCACATTTGTGCTTCAGATAAGTGCCCCATTGGGGCGTTTTCTTTATTCCTTTTCACTACTGTGTGTTTTTTTTGTTGTTAGTACATGTCAGCTGGGAAGGGCAAGTGCCAGTGTGAAAGGCAGATTCCACATAAAGACTCCCACGAGCCTTGCTTGTTTTGTCTAGGCCCAGGTCATGATCAAACCTCCTGCGTTATCTGTAAGGCCTTTGTTCCAAAAACTCTCTGTAGCCCTCTAGCCTCCCTTAGGTTATACATGGAAAATTAATGCTTTAATTGCTTAGCTTGAGATATGGCACCAACGTCTGGCCCTTCAGATAACCTGCTACTCAAGTAGCCCAAGAAGCTTTTGCCTGACCCAGCTGCTGCTCTCTCCGTTTTGGGTGTACCTCCCAAGGTCAATGAAGGCCCGGAGACTGCTTTGGAATCTGCAGTGCCTCCTTTGATGGGTACCACCACGGAAACCATCAAGGAATCTTCAAGCATGTCCCAGAGGGATTCGCGGGTGTCCAGTACAGGTGCCGGGGGGAACCATGGCTGGTTATCTGTGAAGGTCCACGGAGCGTCACTCAGATTGTTGTGCATGAAGATGTTCCCATGGACGTTGTGGAATGCCACCCATTCTCAGGCCCCTAAACCTTTCACCGCCTGGTTCCTGAGGTGCTAAAGAAGAAACAACTTAAAACTAAACATGTTTTGTCTGGTTCCTCAGGGCCAGACTCCTGATCTAATTCCTGACTGGCAGGCCTTTACCCAAAGCCTCTTTAATGCCTTCATGGCCCTCCACCAGACTTCAGCCCCTTCTGTTTCTTCACTGGCCATTTCTCCTTCTACCCGATTTGTCAGGGGATGAGTTTCTGCCTTACTCTACTCAAATTGCCTCTCCTCTAGGATATGCCTCACCAGAGGAGGAATCTAATGGTACAGATTCCCCTGGGGAGAATATTTTTTCTGAGGAGACTATCTTGAAGATGAAGGGCTTTAAGTGTGATTGCTCCCGGGTGTCTGAAATCCAGAAGAGGTACTATGACCTCCTTCAGATGGAATCCCCTAATCCAGCAGCTATTCCTCTTGTCCTGATGGCCTTCTTGGATGCCTTCACTGCAGCTTTCAAGTGTCCTGATTCCCAGGCCCCAGCTCCCAAATGCCCAAACAGATTTTACAAGGTCCCTGAGGGTGGCAAATTCCTTTTTGAAGCGCACTGCTGATCCAACTACTATTTCAGTGGCAGCAGATAAAGCTTCTAAGCTTTTGCTTTCCACCTCTCTGCTCCCCTTTGATAAGGAGAGCAAGGTCATGGAGAGACTAAGGGAAAAAGTGTTTACATCTGCAACCTTGGCATTCAGGGCAGTGAACTCTCAGACATACATAGCCAAATATTTCCTGGCTCTTTTAGCAGATGCAGTGACACTCCTATCAGATCTCCAGATTCACCTACCAAAGCCAAGCCATTCTTAATTCCTCCTCCCAGGTTACCAGGCATTTCATCAAATGCAGCTATGATGTTGTGGAGGCCTCAGCGAGGGCTGCAGCTACAAGCTCTGTCCTGAGAAGGTGCTCATGGCTTAGACTACAGCCATTACCTGATGATATCAAAGCTAAGCTTATGCATGCCCCTCTAGATAACAATGCCCTATTTGGCAGTGCAGCTACAGAGCTTTTTAAAACTTCAGGAGAAGGGGAAGGAACTTCAGGATTTAAAGCACATTGTTGTCTCTCCTGTTCTCTGTTTCCAGTGAAAGTACCCAGCCAGAACCACCTTTGTTAAGAAAGCAACTAAATCTCTCCCATCCAAATGTAAGAGGGATTCTAGAAGACAGGTTCCCTCTAAGTCTGCTTCTTCCACACCTTCTCAGGAACAGCCTTTTCAGGCCAAACCTGGTATTCTATGACTACCAGGCCCCAGATCCATCTACTCCTCTTTCTCTTCGCCTCGCCTCTCTCTTTCCTTCCTGGCTTGTAAACAGATAAACCAGGACTCTTGGGTCCTTTCTATCATCAGTCAAGGCTATTTCATAGTATGGGAAAGCCCTCCTTCCTTCAGGGGCATCCCGCAGTCTCCACAAGACCAGTTGAAATTCTTCCCATTAGTCCTCTCCTCTCTTCTTTCTCAGGGCACTATCCAGGAGGTACCACCCTCTCAAAGGGGAAAAGGATTTTACTCCGGGATGTTTCTTGTCCCAAGAAAGGATGGCTCTTGGAGGCTCATTCTGGACCTCTCCTTTTTAAACACCTGTCTGAAAGTCCCCACCTTTCACATGTTGACTCTACCTACCCTTTTCCCTCTTATCCTTTCCCAGGCCTTCATGGTGTCATTGGACGTAAACGATGCTTATCTTCACATCTCCATTCACCATCAGTTCAGGGGATTTCTTCGCTTTTCTGTTGCTTCCTCTCATTTTCAGTTCTGTGCTTTGCCCTTTGGTCTGTGTACAGCACCAAGGGTATTCACAGGTATTCACAAAATGTTTAGCCTCGGTCATAGCCTACTGCAGGGCTACAGGGCATACAGATATTTCCATAATTAGACAACCTGTTTCTCCAGGCTGCATCTGCAGAACCTCTTCTGGACAATCTTTCCTGCACAGTGTTCCTTCTGAAAGGGCTAGGATTTACTGTCAACCTTCAAAAGTCTTCCCTGATCCCTTCCCAAAATCGTGTCTTTCTGGGTTGCAGGATTCTAACAAGCTGAATCATAGCTTGTTTACCCTCAGAAAAGATTTTGTCTCTTACCTCCTATTTCCAGGACCTACTTACCTGTTCGATCTCTGACTACCAGGCAGTTCCTATGCCTCCTGGGATTCATGATCTCAGCTATTCCAGTGCTTCCTTTTGCCAGACTGCATATGAGGAAATTACAGTGGTTCTTGACAACAGTTTGGAAGCAACACTGAATGTACTGAATAAACTAAGTGAATATGTAAACCATAATGCTCATGTAAATGTCTTATGTATAGTTTGTTAGCAATTGTTCTGGAGCTTTTCTTCCCGGGCCTCCACTGAAAACAGACATCTCTGTCCAGTCAGACCTCCCCGGTAAACAAATGTAAAATAAACACACACACCGTCTGGAATTTGTTGTTCCCCTCCTACCCTGTTTGAATATGGAGTTAGAATGGTGGATTCTCCAGGTCTCCAGAAATCCAGGCCTTACTCCTTCAACCTGTTCCACCCACCCAGGATCTGTACATGGATGTGTCAGACACAGGCTGGGATACAACTCTGGAACACTGGAAGGTCAGGGACATGTGGTCCCCACCTCAGGCAAAGGAGCACATCTGCATAAAAGAAATGAGAGCTTTGATCTTTGACCCCAAAATCTTCAAGCCCAGGATTTCACCAGGGGTTCTAAGGTGGTTCACAGACAATACCACAGTCCTCTGGTACATCAGCAAGCAGGGGGGACAAAGTCCTATATCCTGTGCAGACTGGCATTAATATGCCTGGGAGCTAGCCCAGCAGAGTCAGGTTTCTGTTCAGGCTATTTACATTCCCTCAGCTCAGAATGTGATGGCAGACAGTCTGAGCAGGTCCATGGTTCAGTCCCACAAATGGATATTAAACAGAGATGTGTTTCTGGATATGGTCCATCGTGTGGGTATTCCTCAGATAAATCTTTTTGCCTCCCCTTGAACAGACACCTTCCCAAGTATTGTGCCAGGATACCACATCATGGGGCATGGAAGTTAGATGCACTATCCTTTCCATGGAAGGGGATGTTTCTGTACGCATCCCCCCCTTCTCACTTATCCAAAAGGTCCTGCTGAAAATTCAGCGGGAACAGCCAAAAATCTTGCTGGTGACCCCCTTTTGGCCAAGACAGCATTGGTCTCCCCTCCTCCTGCATTTAGCCAGGGGCAGTCACCACAAGTTACCCCACAGGATGGACCTACTCACACAGGACAAGGGAACTCTAGTGCATCCACAGATGTCAAACGTAAACTTGACACTGTGGGTGATAGGGCTTTAATCCCCTTCAGACACCTTTATTCTGAGGACATGGTACAAGTTCTGCAGGAAGCCAGAAAACCCAGTACTAGGAAATCCATGTCTCCAAATGGAGGAGGATGTCCTTCAAGGATGCATCTGCAGTCCTTACATATGGGTTGTCCTGCCTCAGGCAGCCCTTCGGTCGGCCGGATTCCAAAGTCTGGGTCCGGCGTCGGCTGATGTCGCCCCTTCCCCGACATCAGAGCGCCTGGGGTATAAAAGTGTCAGCCGACGCCATCTTCCTCAGTCTTTCTTGCCGCATGGTGCCCGAAGCAGAAGCAGTTCGCAAGTGCCGGTTGGCCAGCTCCTGTAACTTCAGCTACCGAAGACTTCAAAAAGCTAAGTACCCCGTTGGGGACTCTTTCTTGCCTCAGCCGATGTCAGATCAAATGCTTAAAGTTAATAATTGCTTGACTTGTGGGAAACAAATACCTCATAAGGATTTCCATTCCTACTGCCTCCCCTGCCTAGGCCCAGACCACGACATCTCGGCCTGTACTGCCTGTGCCTCCTTTAATCGACACACTCTTAGGCGTCGGTCGGAGTTTGCAGAGGATTTTTTTGGGGCTAGTTTCTCTTATAAAATGCCGTCGGAGACTCCGACTTCTCATTTAACCAAGAAACGGAAGGACAAGGACCGACACACGCGGACAGTGGTTTCAGCTGAAACCGCTCCTAGGCCTACCGCGAGTGTCTCGGTCTCGGCTGAAACCGAGTCTTTGGTACTTCCGTCCGTAGAAACCGCTCAACCAACAGCCTCGGTCCCGGAGGCCTTTTCTGAGTCGGTTACAGAATTACCCTCGGAAACCGGTGTTCAGGAACCTACCGACACCATTCCCCTAGACAAAACTACTCCAGCACATGGGGCAGCCAGGCCCCCTGCATCCATGTCCATAAAAGCTTTCACTAGGGCTAAAGCTGCTAAGCAACAAAAAACTCTGCCTCCCAAGTCTACTTCTCAGGGATCCACTACTGGTTCTCAGATACTAAGTTTGTCTGAGGACCTTATTTCCTTAATTAGGGGCTCTCAGCCTCATCTGGACAGGGGCTCTCAACCCCCACTAGACAAAAGGCCCAGGGTTGAGTCTGCTGAACCTCAGTCCTCTGATGAGGCCTCTGATGGCTCTGCTCTATCAGACTACCAGGAGGAGGCCTTCACGGCCTACATGGATTCTGATGCAGAGGAATCTATTCCCTCTGCCTCCCCTCCTGAAGAGCTGTCCTTTGGGGAGACCCTTCACTCCATGAGAGAGCATTTCCAATTACAGGGCCAGGAATTCTCCGATTCCAGGAAGAGATTAAGGACTTTTCTTCATTTACCTCAGCATAGACCTTTGGCTATTCCTCCTGTTTTAACTGTCATTGATGTGTATTCTGAGTCTAGCACTACCCCTGACACCCTTCCTCCGGCTCCTGTTAAACCCGATAGGTACTACAGGGTCCCGGATTCGCATCTTTTCCTTTACAAGGCCCACTCTGCTGACCCAGAAACTATTTCCCAGGGTCCTAAAGGGGTTGCAGCTGCCACTACTAAAAATCCACTCCCCTCTGAAAGGGAGTCCAGGGCTTTAGAGAGATGGGGTAAAAAAAGCGTACACTTCTTCCACTCTGTCTATGAGGGCTTTAAATTGTCAATTTCATATGATACAGTACCAAGAGTATTTGTTAGATGAATTGCATAAAAAACTGTCATCGCCTGAACCCCTAGATCGTAAGTCACTTCAGGATCTGGTACATAATTCACAACAGGTTAGCAACCATTTCTTGCAGTGTGGTTATGATGCATTGGAAGCTTCATGTAGGTCAGCAATGACAGGTGCAGTCATACGTAGACATGCCTGGCTGAAGGAACAATCTCTGCCAGATCATGTTAAGGCTAAGCTTCTGGATGCTCCACTGGAAAAGCAAAAGTTATTTGGCTCCACTGCTCAAGAGGTCTTAAAGAGATTTGAGGAAAAGGCAAAATCTGTACAAACAGTCAAAGATTTCCTCCAGGTACAACCACCAAGATTCAGCAGAAATTGGCCTTCTAAGAATTGGTCCTTTCCGGAAGAGAGATTTCAAAGAGGCAAGAACAGGTGTGCCAGAGGTAGAGGGCAACCTAGAGGCTCCTACAGAGGACATCAATGGCAGCCTCCTAACCAGAGAGGTAGTGCAGGCCCAACAACTGCTGCACAAGGACAGACTCAATGACTTCACCTTGACCCCGCCGACCAGGGCTCAATTAGAAGCACCTTTGGGCGGAAAGTTGTCTTTATTCTCAAAAAATTGGCACAGTATAAAAAGGGACAAATGGACACTACAAATAATAGACAAAGGATACAGGTTCCATTTCCATACATTACCAGAAAGAAAGGGAATGCCAAACCTGCCACCAAATCAGAGGGCAGAGGCTTTAAAACAAATTGCCAACCTATTGAAAATGAAAGCTATAGAAAAGGTTCCTCTCGCAGAACAAGGCCAAGGATTTTATTCCAGACTATTCCTTGTTCCAAGAAAAGAAAAACAATGGAGGCCTATTCTCGACTTGTCCGCACTGAATACTTATCTCATTGTGCCATAATTCAAAATGCTGACCCTACAGCAACTCCTTCCCATACTGGGAAAGGGGTCTTGGCTGGTAACTCTAGACCTCAAGGAGGCATACCTGCATGTCCCTATCAGACAAAGTTGCAGAAGACACCTCAGATTTCTTGCAGGTTCAGAGCATTATCAATTCTCAGCATTGCCCTTTGGCTTATCTACTGCGCCCAGCGTATTCACGAAATGCCTGGCATCAGTAATTGCACACTGCAGACTTCAGGGGATTCAAATATACCCGTATCTGGACGACTGCCTTATACAAGCGGACAGCCAACAAACTTTGGAAAAACATTTGAATTATGCCATCCGCCTACTACAGGCCTTGGGATACACAGTCAACATTCACAAGTCAAGACTTGTGCCATCCCAAAGAATAACTTTTCTGGGTGCGAAACTAGATACAACCACCCAAATGGCTTTTCTCACAGAAGAAAAACAAAGACAACTACCGGATTACTTCAAAAATCTAACAAAACAAACTCGGATGACTGCAAGGAAAATCCTGCAGGCCCTGGGTTACATGGCATCGTGCATTCTTCTGATTCCACAAGCAAGGCTGCATATGAGAAGACTACAATGGTACCTAAGGAGTTTATGGTCACAGCACAATCACAGCCTAGAAGCTTTGATACCACTCATTCCATGCCTTCAAAAGGAATTCCTGTGGTGGGCCCAAGCAAGCCAGTCAAACAGGGGCTTGCCTTTCAGCAAACCAGTAACCAGCCAAACCATCACCTCGGACGCTTCAGACCATGGATGGGGAGCACATATGGAGGGCAGATGCATCCAAGGTCTATGGTCTCAGAAAGAATTGCACATGCACATAAACTAAAAGGAAATGCTGGCAGTGATTCATGCAATCGAGGCCTTCAAGCTCTTTCTACATCAAGGCCACCTGCTAATAAGGACAGACAATACCACAGTTATGTGGTACATAAACAAGCAAGGAGGTACCCATTCCTACCCTCTTTGCAGATTAGCAATGAATCTTTGGGAACTTTCCCTAAAACTGAATATAGAGCTGCAATCCCAGTTTGTGCCAGGAAAAGACAATATACTGGCGGACAGCCTAAGCAGAAATACCATGGACCCACACGAATGGACGCTGCACCCAGACATCTTCCTTCAGATAACACAATCATGGGGGAGGCTGGACATAGATCTTTTTGCCTCCCACCACAATCATCAGCTGAAGAAATTCTGCACAAGGACATACCACCCACAAGCATGGAAAGTGGACGCCCTCTCTTTCAGTTGGAATACTCTAACAGTGTATGCATTTCCACCACTCCCACTAATAACCAAGGTCTTACTGAAAATCAAGACAGAGCAGCCAAAAGTGATTCTAATAGCCCCGGACTGGCCAAGGCAGCACTGGTACCCACTGTTACGGAGCCTGTCACACATGAAACCATGGCCTCTACCACTATGGACACACCTTCTGACACAGCACAATTACAAAACTCTGCACTCCAGCCTGAAAACCCTGCAGCTGACAGCCTGGAGAATACCTTGACTCCTCACCAGGAAAAGCTATCCAAGAGAGTGAAGGATATCATCATGGAAGCTCGCAGACCTTCCACGAGAAAGACATATTCAGCAAAATGGAAAAGATTCCACACTTGGAGCACCGCAAAGGGCCTAGATGCCACAGTGATGAGCATGGCACATATCCTGGAATACTTGGCAGACATGCTCCATAATGGCCTTTCTTACTCTTCCATAAAAATTCATGCTTCAGCAATTTCAGCAGAATACAATACTGATCCACCTGTCTTCTCTCATCCTCTCCTAAGGCAGTTTCTAAGAGGAATTAAAAACATCAATCCTCCAAGAAAACCACCAGTGCCTACATGGGACCTTAAGTTCATATTGGAAAAGGACTTTACCTCCCTTTGAACCAGCAGCATCTTCAGAGTTACAGTTCCTTTCTTGGAAGACTGCCTTCCTTCTGGCCATAACCTCAGCAAGAAGAGTATCTGAATTGCAGGCACTCATGGCAGTACAACCATTTCTTATTTTTCATCAGGACAGAGTCTCCTTGAGAACCAATCCTTCATTCATGCCAAAGGTGGTATCCAGGGTCTCATTGAACCAAGCTATTCACCTGCCTACCTTCTTTCCAAACCCACAAAACAAGGGAGAGAAACTTCTGCATACCCTGGACATTCACAGACAGTTACGCTACTACTTGGACAGAACTAAGACTTTCAGAAAAACTGACCAGCTGTTGGTAGCATATGCTGCAGGCATTCAAGGAAAGGCACTTTCCAAACAGACAATTTCAAAGTGGATAGGAAATTGCATTCGATTCTGCTATTCTTATCATGGAAAAGCTGTGACAGCTAACATCAGACCTCATTCCACCAGAGCTACAGCCACCTCCACAGCCTTCTTAAGGGGTGGCTACCAAGGACATTTTAGAAGCTGCTACATGGAGCTCCGTGCATACATTTTCCAAGCATTACAATTTACCCTTATATTCCAGATCCAGAGCAGGCTTTGCTACGGCAGTCCTGCAGGGCATTTTAGCTACACCATCCTTTTCTTAGAGCCTACCACCTCAGCTTGGCTATGGTATTCTACCCATATGTAAGGACTGCAGATGCATCCTTGAAGGACATAATACAGTTTTGTACCTACCATAAATGTAGATGTCCGATAGGTATGCATCTGCAGTCAGGTTTACCCTCCCTCCTTCCCCTCTGTGGTACTTCTTGGGTACTTATCCCTCTTATAGCTAGCTGGGGTTATCTATTATGGTGTATTTGTTTTATATTACTGTGCATGTTTGCAATATTTTGTATTCTACCAAATTTAGCCTTCCATAGAGGGCACCTGGCATCTGGGGCAAGAAAAACTGAGAAAGATGGCGTCGGCTGACACTTTTATACCCCAGGCGCTCTGATGTCGGGGAAGGGGCGACATCAGCCGACGCCGGACCCAGACTTTGGAATCTGGCCGACTGAAGGGCTGCCTGAGGCAGGACAACCCATATGTAAGGTCTGCAGATGCATACCTATCGGACATCTACATTTATGGTAGGTACAAAACTGTACTTTTTCCATCTGCTGACTCAAAAAGCACTGAACAACCACTGTCAGTAGAGGTTCCAGTGCTTTTATTTATTTATTTATTATTTATTTATTTGCAGTTGTTTAACCAGGATAGTCCATTGGGCCTAATGAACCCGTTTTCAATGGAGTCCTGGGGAGAAAAGCTCCTAAATACATATTACACAAAGATTAATATACACACATAGATTGCATGTAGATTACAGAGGTAAACAAATTATGCTTAGTATACTCTTAAAAGCTCCTAAATACATGTTACACAATGATTAATATACACACATTGATTGCATGAAGATTACAGAGGTAAACAAACTAAGCTTAATATACACACACAGACTGCACGTTCATTACAGAGGTAAACAGACTGATCAAAAGTATTTCAATCAAAGGAAATGATATCAAAATATTTTGTCTTACCTGTGTGAATTAATAATGAGTGTCTTGTCTTATTCTTCAGTCAAGGGACATCTTTCTGCCATCTCTGCATATCTACTAATGTCCCTTCCTTTAGCTTCCAGGCTAGAAGTCAGGCTGTTTCTAAAAGGCATCCTTCACATTAGACCATCAAGGAAACGAGTGCCTCCTCCTTGGGATCTCAGTTTTGTCTTGGAGAAACTTACCCTAGCCCCCTTTGAACCAGCAGTGCCATCTTCCCTGCAATATTGTACATGGAAAACAGTTCTTCTAGTGGCTGTTATCTCTGCCAGAATGATCTCTGAGCAGGAGGCCCTTATGGCCTTCTCTCCCTTCACAGTTTTTCATAGGGACAGGGTTTCTCTTCAGACTAACCCATTCTTTGGCCCAAGGTGGTTAATGAGTTATCCCTGAATCAGGCTATCAATCTCCCTACCTTTTTTCCCTCCCCCCATTCCTCTAGTGAGAGTATTCTTCACACTTTGGATGTACATAGGCAACTCAGATACTGCTTGAGCAAAACTTAGTCTATCCGTAAGCCTGTGAGATTGTTTGTTTCCTACTGCTCAAGGGCCCTGGGCCAACCTGTTTCCAAAGCAAACTATTTCTTCTTGGATTTCTAAAACTATCTTTTTCTGTTACTCAGCCAATGGAAAATATCTTTCCTCACCTGTAAGGGCACATTCCATGAGAGCAGTGTCCTCCTCTGGGGCCTTCTTTAAAGGATTGGACACCTCCTCTATCTTGGAGGCAGTTACCTTGTCTTCTGTTCCTACTTTCACCAAGTACTGTAACCTAGCTGTCATTTCCAGGTCCAGGGTGGGGTGTGCCAGAACTGTTCTCCATGGCTTTGTGGAAAATGTTTCTGCTCCTCCTCCCAGTTCCTCCTCTGCATGAGCTTTGGCATTTTCCCTCGTTATGTGTACTGCAGCATATGAATAAAAGGACATAGACTAGTTGTATAAAATCTTACCTTAACCATAGATGTCCTTCTCTTCTATATGCCGCAGTATTACTCCCCCCCCCCCCCGCCCCCAGTGCTTGCTTGATCCCTGGTTACATGTTTTCTCACTTTATCAGACTGGTGCTTTGCAGCATTCATTTCTGAGGTAGGTACGTGCTGATGCCAGCTCTATATCCGACATCTCTTTATGGCCGACATACGCTAACTGATGTGTAGTGTTGCACGTACCTTACAGTAGCATTTAGACTTTGGTATACTGGCCGGACATACGAGTTAGCCTCATGTTATGAATACTGCAACATATATACAATTATGACTGATTGTATGCTTAGGACGGTGTTGTTAATGTGATAATTTGTGAGGACATCGCTCTCCCCAAAGGGGATGATGATACATTTTTTGACATTCAGTTTGAGGCCATGTTTCTGGCACCATTCATACATTTGGGTGAGACCCTGTTGGAGGATGTCCACATCACTAGGGGAACTGATGACAGCACCCAGCTTGCAGTCATCCGCAAACTTGGTCAGCCATAGCCCACTGGTTTTGGCCTGCACCTCAGAAAAGTATATAGGTTCATAGGCTGGTACTAGGCTATCGGCCCTAGGGCCTATACAAGCCTAGCCATAACAATTCCGTGGCTGTTTCTTCCCACAATATTTACTTCCCTGGACCCCTATCTAGCAGGGCAACTGACGTGATCCCTGGGGTGAATTTCCCATCTCCCATCCAATCGTCAAGGGTCCTTTTGAAGAGGGCCAAAGAGGCACTCTGCTTGACATGTATGGGCAGTCTGTTCCAGAGTCTGGGGAGTCTCTGGGTTAAAAGTCAATCCCTCCAGCATGTTTTGTTCATTGTGATGACAAGGTTTAGATCCCTGGAGCGTGTGGCTCTGAAGGATTGGGATTTCTTTAAGTGTAGCATGTCCAACAGCTCTGGGTTTGACATGGCCTTGTATGTTAAGCAGAGATCGCCTCTGAGTAGACGATATGCGACAGTGTACAGCTGGAGTTTTTCTTTTTTTTTTTACACTGTCAGCATAAGGCATCTGCTTTAGGCCTGTAATTCTTTTATTGAGGTATTTCTGCAGCCTTTTTAGTTGTTGCAGCTGTCTTGAGAGGTACATACCAAACGGGGCATTGTATTCTATAATGGGTCTAATGAGGGATGAGTACAGTGGGACAATGACCTCCTTTTTTCTGGATGAAAAGCCCTTAGTGATGAGGTGGGCCACATAGAAGGATTTTCTGACTGTTGTGGCGATGTGATTATTGAAGGTGAGACCACTGTCCACCTGTGTCCCTAAGTCTGTTATCACACTTTCAGTATGTAGTGTTCTGCCACCTATGTGGTAATTCATGGGTACATATTTTTTCCCAGAGGGGATAACTGTACATTTCTTGGCATTGAGTTTGAGGCCATGGCTTTGGCACAAAGCATCTGTTTCTGTAAGGCCCTTTTGTAGAATATCCACATCATTTGGGGATTCAATAATTTCTCCAAGTTTGCAGTCATCTGCAAACTTTGTTAGCCAGAGTCCCTTAGTGTTGGCTTGTACTTCAGAGAAGTAGATGCCAAGCAAGAGCGGTCCCAGGACTGAACCCTGAAGTACTTCACTTGTCTGGAGCTGGATTTGGAGTCGGCTACTTTTACAGTGTGGGTTCTGTCAGTAAGCCAGTTGGCAACCCATCGGGTGACATAGGGATTAATGCCCAGCTTAGTAATTTTATCTATGATTCCAGAGTGGGGGATGGTGTCGAAGGCATAGACGAGGTCCAGATAGGCTGTGTGGACTGCCTTACCCTCGTCCACAGCTTTGGAAACTGATTCAAAGAAGTCAGGTTCAGGAGACAAGATCAGCCCTTCACCGATCCCTGGGGTACACCACTGGTTACGGGTTGACTGCTTGAGGTGGTTTCCCCTATTTTAACGGGGTGGGTTCTGTCAGTGAGCCAGTTTGCTACTCATCTAGTAACATACAGATTGATGCCTAGTTGAGAGAGTTTATCTATTATACCTGAGTGGGGAATAGTATCGAGGGCTTTAGCCAGGTCAGGGTAGGTGGTGTGCACCATCGTCCTCTCATCCTTGGCTTTGGTGTCTGTCTCAAAGAAGTTGACCAAATTTAACAGACAGGACCTCCCCTTGACGTAACCAAACTGTGAGGGATCAAGTGTTTGGAGGGTGCCAGTGTCATTGTTGATGAGGTCCATGATAATCTGCTCCATGGCCTTGCAGATCAGGCTAGTTAGGCTGATGGGTCTGTAATTTCCTGGATCAGTGGATGCTCCACCTTTTTACAGAGAGATGACAGTGGCTGTCCTCCACTCGGCTGGGACGAAGCCAGTACTCAGGCTTTGGTTGAATGGGGTGCCTAATGGTGCTGCAGGTTCCTGTCTGAGTTCATGTGAGATGCAACCTGGGATGTTATCTGTTCCCATAGAGTCTGTCATTTTTGCCTTTGAGAAGGCAGTGATGACTTGCTCCCAAGAGATAAGGGCAGGTATTGGAGATGTCCTGATTTACTGAATGGGGGGACAGAGGGGTGAAGTTTTCACTGAACCTGTCTGCCAGCAGGTTGGCTATATCTATGGCGTTTGTGTATGTGGTCTCCTTGACCACCTGTTCTGAGCAGATCTGGCTGATTCCCTTGAGATTGAGGTCATATGCGAAGAAAGCCTTGCGATTGTCTTTAGTAGATGTGGCCAGTTTGGATTTGAAGTTTGCTTTGGAGGATTTCACTAGTGCTCTTATTTGGTTGTTCAGACTGAGGAGAGAGTGCTTCCAATTAGGCACCTACTCCTTCTTGGTCCTGGATAGCAGTTTTTTTTCCTTTTATCTCATTTTAAGGGTAATGTTGTGTTCCTCCCAAAAGTTGAAAGAGAAGCTGGAGAATATGAGAAGAGTGAAAACCCCTCATGGTTGTTTGAAATTCCATGATGCACCTTTTCTAGAGCAGCAGAGAGTCCATGCCAGTTGTTTTATATGCAAGACCAGTGGCCACAGAGAAATCAAAAGTCTGGATAGAGCCAATTTGATTATTTTAATTCATTGTTGTAATTCCCACAATGGATAACTGGATAACAGCCAGGAGGCAAACATTCTCAATCAGGGATATTGGAGCCTTTCTGTGGAGGCAGTCATAGGGCTTTCTGTTTGTCCATCTGCACCAAGCACCCCTGGTCATCACACAAGACAGATGGTTTGGGTTAGTTATATCCAGAGGCTACAAGTTCCATCTTTCTGCTCTCTAAGTTGCACTCCCATTATCTAATGTCCCACCCTATCAAAAGAATATGTCCAGAAAAGAGGTCTTAAACCTCCTGCTGAAAAAGCCTATCCATAAGTTTTCACCACTTCGTATTATTATGGTGAGCACAGTGAAGTTGTAGATCCCTGTGTTTGTTAGATGTACACTGAAACATGCTATCTACAAGGCCAGTCTGTGTGTAAAAAAGGATTCTTCCCATTTATCGGAATGTGTTCCAACATATTCAGATCTGGCATGTTCTGGTTCATCCTGTTCTTTTGCTGAGACTAGCACCAGTTAATAGTAACTTCAGCACTGATGCAGACTTTCCCAAGTTTCAACTCTTCCCCATTTCACATAATCCCTTACTTACCACTATTACTTCTGATCTTAATTACCGGTCAACTTGTGTGCATGATCCCAAGCAGCCCCTGGCTTCTTATTGCAGTGATATTAATTCAGGTAGAGTTTTTCCCCACTTCTGGTGTTTTGCTCATTAGATGTGTGATTTTATTCTTTCTGGAAGGGTTTTTCAGCTTTTGGTAAGATTTTTCCCTTCTTTATGTGAGGAGTGGAGATGGTGCTAGGTTTTCTACAGTTCTTTCAAAGCAGAACTTCTGAGTGCCAGATTGTTTGAATTTATGGTGTTTTTGTGGATGAGCAGTGTTGGTATAGTACAGAGAAGGCAAGTTTTAAGAAGTGTAGTGTCTTGCAAGCAGAAAATCCCACCCCTCCAACTCTTGGGCAATAGATAGTTTCAGAACAGATGGGTTCCAAGAGTAAACCGTTAAGGTTACAGATGGTAGTGGGATTCTGTACACCTCTTTTTCAAGGAATTTCCCCAGTGTCCTGCAGACCAAACTCTTCTTTTCTGTCCCCTGTCATGTAACATGCTCTCACAGGGAGTGATAGAAGCTGTCCCTCTTCCTCAGGCAGGAGTAATGCATTTTTCAAGGATAATTTTGGTGCCAAAGAAAGAATATTCTTGGAGACCTATTTTGGATCTTTCCTTTTTAAACTGGTTTGTGATAGCGTCCAAGTTCAAAATGTCACTTCACAGCTTATTCCCTCTTATTCTCCATTTGAGTTTCTTTGTAACCTTTGATTTAAAAGATGCATTCCAAATGTTGCTGTAGATCAAGATTTCAGATATTTATTAAGGTTTTCTTTGTCTGTTTCACACTTCAGGTTCCCTGAATTACCCTTTGGTCTGTGTACTGCTCCTAGGGTATTCACAAAGTATCTAGCTCCTGCGATAACCTATTGCAGACTGCAGTGTATTCACACATTTCCTTATTTAGATGACTTGCTTATTTTTACAAAGTCTTTTTCAAAGCGTCAGGAATCTCTGGCCTGGTTACGGGATCTCCTACCTAGACTGGGGTTCCAGTAGAACATGAAGTCTTGTCTGACTCCTTCCCACATTGTTTTCTGGGGGGGGGGTCTCCTGAACACCTCCGTTCCGAGAGGTTTTCTTCCACAGGAAAAACTAGGTCTGTATCTAGATGTCTTCCTGAATTTTCTCACTCCAACTACTGTCTCAGTAAGGGAATTCCTCATGATTCTAGTTCTCATGGTATTTACAATTCTCATGTTACCTCTTGCAAGACTCTGCATAAGAAAAATCCAGTGGTACTTGAAATCTGTATAGTCCTAGCATTAACATCCCCTGACTTCAGATTCCATTTATGGGGATTTGTGAAAAGACAGATTTTTTTGACTGGTGACACCAAATTTGTAATAATCCAGGTCTCCCATTATTTCTCTGCTGTAGCACAGTCAGTCACAAGAGATGCCTCAGACTTTGCTTGTGGAGCATTGTTTATGGGAATACAAGTGCAGGAATTTTGGAACAGAAAAGATGGCCCAAACCACACAAACATAAAAAAGTTATTGACACTTATAAGTACTGTCAATCCTCTCAGTCATATGTGGTCCCTTGTTGCTCTGCAAGTGTTTGCAGACAACACCACAGGGATGTGGTATTTAAACAAGCAAGGTGGAACCACATCTTACCCTCTGTGCAGAGTAGCCTTGATAGCTTAGGATGTAGCTTTGCAGCACAGTCTCACTGTACAGGCATCTTACATACTCTCACAGCAAAATTGTGTGGCAGATAAGCTGAGCAGGACAAGGACAGACCCTGAAACATGGAAATTCAATCTGTGGGTCTCCCATGAGTTAATCCAGCCGTGGGAAAAACCCTCAAATCGTTTTACCTCCATTCCCAACAAGAAATTGACAAGATTTTATTTATTTTATTATTTATTTATTTTATTTAACATTTGTTGACCAGGAAGGTCTGACTTAAGACAGAGCCTGTGTTTAGCGGTGGGTCAGGAGATGCGACTTTCCTCTACTCCCCTGTGCAAGTTCCGCCTAGAACTCCATATTTGGTTTTGGAGATGCAAGAATATCTTTATCTTCTGATCCAAAGCTTGTTCTGAGCTCTTCGGTTACATCAGATCCAGAGAGCTATTGGACCTGGAGCTGTCCTGTCAGGTCTGGAGTGTCACAGTCAACTCCCAAGATTTTCAGAACCACAGCACGGGTTAGTTCAGCTCCGACTTCAGCCTTAGGGGGAGTTCTCTTCGGAGCAGTGAGGGACTTTGGTCCTGAGGCTTGCACTTATGGATCTGAGGTCCTGTTCCTCTCTGAGGAGATCTGCCTTTGAGGTCATGGAGAGAGCCTTGTCAGCATCCTTGACTAAGACGGTTCCCTTCCCCTTGGATCCTCAGGCCACATACCTGCCATCTGTTCACTTAGAGTCTCATCTATCCTGTCATAGGTACAGCCGATACTGAAACCCCAGGCTTCCCAGCAGGGTGTTCCCACATCTTTTGATACCTGCCCAGAGCATCCACTGAGGAGGTCTGTAAGAAGAGAATGTGCAAGAGAAAGCACTTAGACTCCCCCGAGGAGTCGGTCACGGAAGATACAGACTTTGATGAAGGTGAAAGGTCTGCAAAGTCACCTTCTGAAAATGTCCAGTTTGGAGACATCCTTGAAATACTGAAACAGAGAGATGGCTGGAAGTCCAGCAGCCCTTCTTCAGAGGAGTCTCTGTTCCTGGAGGCATTCTTACTGGCCCATCTACCTCCTGGGTGACGCCGCCAGCCACTGACCTCATTGATTTGATCTCTTGGCAGGCACAGAATGCCCCAGACACCACTGAACCAATCCCCTGGAGACCGGACAAAATTTTAGCAGCAAAGGATAGACAGTTTTGGACAAAACGGGTCCCTGTTGATGCCATGGTCATGTCAGTGGCCACTAAGAAGGAACTGTCTGAACAGATTTCCACTGTCCATCCTCCGGACAAAGAGTCTCAGTTGATGGATAGGTTTGGGAAGCATGTCTATGCTTCAGCAACCTTTGTCTTAAGGTCTCTGAACTGTTTGGTACATTTCTCCAGGTTACAAAGAGACGTAGTTAATCAACTCTCTAATACCCTTTCAGGATCCATTTTTGATGAGGTACAGGTGCCTCTTGCCTCTCAGTTGGCTACCCTGCAATGAATTTCCAGTTCCTCCATGAGGTTAATTTCACATGCAGCCCAAGAAACCTCAGGGACAGCATGTTCTGGCGTTTCCATAAGGAGGCATGCTTGGATGCGCTTATTTGATTTTTGCAGAGCCTTTCAAGTCTTCGTTTGTCAATGCCCCCTTTGACAGAATGTTATCTGGCCCCAAAGTTAAGGACACTCATCCAGTTGTGAAAAAGATGAAAAGACCCTGTCTGTCATGGGCATATGTGTTTCCATGCCTCAATGATCCTTTTCCAGTAATCAACGAGGCACTGGGAAAACTTGGTTCAAAAAGTCCCAGGGTGCTTTCCAGGACGCACGTACAGGAGGTTTCTCCAGGTGTAGAGCTGGGAACTCCAACAGTAAATGCCACCCTCATGGCAGAGGTGACCCATAAAACCAAGAGTCTAGAGATTCCTTTGTTGACAGACCCTTCTGGTGCCCCCAACCTGATTGCCCCCCCGGAAGCAATTGGGTGTTTATTATCCCTGCACCAGAGAGCCTGGCTAGAGATAACAGATGCATGGGTACAGAAGATCATTTTCCAAAGGTTATATAATACCCTTTTCCCTTTCTCCTTCAGTCTCAAGAAAAATCCCAAATGTTCCACCCAGTCAGAGGCAACAAGCAGCACTTCAAATATGAAAGCTGCTAGAAAGAGAGAGTCATCCAGGAGATCCCGCCAGACCAAACAGAATCTGGAAATTACTCAAGATTCTTTTTAATGCTGAAGAAAACGGGGGACTGGAGACCAATCTTGGATTACAGCAACTTGAACAAATCAGTTTGACGCACCAAGTTTTGGATGGTCACAGTTCAGTCAGTTCTCCCATTTCTGGGCAAGGACAACTGGATGTGTTCGATAGACCTTCAGGACGTGTACTATCACATAAAGCTGAACAGCCAGCCCAGAAAGTAATTATGCTTCTGGCTGGGAGCTAGTCATTACCATTTCAGAGTTCTGCCCTTTGGTCTCACCACATCCCCTAGGGTGTTCACCAAATGTATAGCAGTAGTGGTATATGGACAGTGGCTATGAAAAGTCTCACTTGGAACCTACTCAGAAGTTGGAGTTTATAGGAGTTTATCAACACAAAGTCAGTGATAGCTTCAATGCTTCCTCTAAGAGTTCAGACTTTAAGAACAAAGGTCAGCAAAATAATCTGCAACACCAAAGTTTCTGCCCACTTGGTTCTTCAGGGCCTAGGATTGAATGCATGAGGATTGTACAATGGATGGTAGCCGCATAATGGTCAGTACTTCAACCTATGTCAACCCTGATATCTATTACACAGATTTACAAGAGAGATCTCAGGTGGTGGATTCAATCAGAACAGGTCCTACAAGGCTGTCCATTCATTCCCCCACAGTCCAAGGCCATAGTGACCTCAAACGCTTCCCAGTTTGGGTGGGGGTACATTACCAGGGCAAGACAGTTCAAGGCACTTGGTCCCCCAAAGAGGCCAATTTGCATGTCAGTGTTCTAAAGCTGAGAGCGCTGTTTTTAACATTGCGGGACTTTCAAGAAGCTTTCCCCTCCGGGGAAATTGCAATTCAAACAGAGAACATGTCAGTGGTTTTGTACATCAACAAAGCGGGAAGAACCAAATCTTACCCCTTGTGTTGAGAAGCACTCAAGAGTGTGGCAGTGGACGATCTTATCCAACCGTTTTCTTTTAGAAATACACATCCCAGGGAAGTCCAGTGTGATAGTAGACAAATTGAGTAGGTGGAGTCCTCTACCTCACAAATTGTCTCTCAACAGGAATGTGTCGGATATGATTTTTCATCAGTGGGGCCAGCCTTGCTGCGATCTTTTTGCTTCTTCCCTGAACAACAAGTGCAGCAGCTACTTTGCCCTGATCACCCCACAGGATGAGTCACTGAAAGGTGCTGTACTTCATGACTGGCACCCTGGCCTTCTTTATGCCTACCCACCAATCCCGCTGATTTCCAAGTTTCTGCAGAAAGCTGCCAGTTTGAAGAACAACGTGATCCTCATTGCACCTTTTTGGCCTCAAATGATTTGTTTCCCCTTTCTTTGGGCTCACTTATTCCACCAACCACGGATTTTGGATCCAACTCCAGACCTCCTGCCTCATCCGACAGACATGAGTCATACAAACATACCAAACTTCAGGCTGACCACCTGGTTTCTCCACTTCCATTAATATCCAGCATATTTATTGACTGCATGTGGTAATTTTAACATTATAAGCTTGGCGACATAGTTTGCTGTGATATACTATTATGCTGGTTCAAGAGTTATGAACAGAAGTGTTTCCTAGCATTTAGCTGTACTGCCTTAATGCTGTATCTACTATAGCATAAAACCACATAGGAAAAGCTGTGTAAAATTCACTGAACTTGCCTGTGCTGTAAACTACTGCTCTTACTGATAGTTGCAATTGAGTATAGGGAAATGCAGAAGCTGTGGTACTACTAATATTAATGAATGCCCTGCCTGAATGTATAATACTGTTTGCATGCTATTATGTTAGCTATGTTCCATATAGAATCCATGCACTGACTCTGTGTACCTTACCAGGTCTTTCCACCCCACCTGTCCTTACCTCGAACAGCTCATTCTGTGCTGAAAAGAAACTATCATCCTGAAAACTAAAAAAAAAAAAAAACATTCCTGCACTGTCCCTCGCTAAGGAAAAGGACTGCATAGTCTATACCTTTAATGTAACTGTTGTGCTAATAAATTGCTTGGCTGATATGGGTCTATGGCTAGCCTAGGGTCCATAGTAAAAGATAGCTTAACAGTCTTAGACTCCCTAGTCAGGCTGCTGTAATAAGTAATAAAATAAGCATTCTACAGCGCATACAGCCTGTATAACACGTTCCCTCTGGTTACTTCATCTCACAGTTGCTAAAGGAATAACAAATATCTGTACAAAATTCGGGTTAAAAGCTTGCTTATTCCCAACAGTCAGTAAAATTGTCTGGCTAAACTACAAACTTTGTTTAATACAATATTGAGTAAAACAAGCTCACTTTCAAAAGAATTGAGTAAATTGCAGCTCACTTTAAAAAGAACTAAGTAAAAACACTGTAAAGTTGTATTCTTTAAGCCTGCATACTCACAGACCCTGGAAATCCTTGTAGCTTGGTATAGCCCCTCTCCACTCGCCCTCGCTTTGCTCGGGCTCGCTCTGTGCCCCACTCTGCCTCCAAATTCCACCCGCCCCCCCAGTGCTAAATTTAAACCCAATAAACCACTCCCTCCCTTCTACAATCTATCATAGATAACCCACACATCCAGACACCACCCCTGCTTGCCAACAACCCTTTTAATTCTCCACCTGCATTCCTTGCCAAGTACCACTACTATCAAGATGAGACCAATTATGTTTCTCTAAGTTATATTGCCTGGGATATATCTCTTCACCATCTGTGAAAACCATCCCTATCTTGGCTTTCACCACCCCATATTTTATACCATCTCTGCTCCCACCTTGAGTGAATCAGACCAACCCTTAGCTCACTACAAACCTGTCCTCTCCACTTTTAGCAACCACCAACTAACTAGACCATGGTCCATCTCCCCCAAAACTAGATATTTTCATAAAATAATAAGTAAAGCACTGAAACTAATAATCACTGTACAGTTTACTCTGATAAGGGATGGAGACATCTACCCTAACCCTTGACACACCCTTCCCACAAGCTCCCAGCCTACTACCACCTTCAACATATGGCCAAATTCAAGGTATCCTAACTCTCTCTTGACCTGTCACCTAAACATCAAGAGTATTAACAACAAGGTCCATAATCTTCATGCCCTTCTAGCCATCTACTCACCCGATGGTGCTATACGTCTTACAGAAACCTGGCTAAAACCTGGGACTAAAAATGATGAGGTTATACCACCAGGGTACAACATACTTAGACTAGACCAAAACACCAGGAAAGGTGGAGGAGTAGCAGTTCTGCTTAAAAACACAATAGATGTCACACTAGCCCCACAACAACCTCCCTTGTTCAATAATGCAGAAGCTCTAGTTAGCAAACTACAGCTTAACAAAAGTAAATCTGTATTCATTGCCTGCATTTATATCCCCCAGGCAACAATGCAAATACCGTAGAATACTTCCTCCAATGGCTTTCCAACAAATACCCCCAAGAAACTATGGTGTTAGGAGACTTTAATATTGACTGGAACAATTGTTCCTCTGAATCTCCCACCATCCATATAAACCTTCATGGCTATACCCAACTTGTATCCTCACCCACCAGAATGAACAAATCCAACTACAAAGACAGTATCCTGGACTGGATTCTTATCAACAATCACCCAGACCTGTATAACACAGGTACCCTCCCAGATGATATGTGACCACCTACACACTTATATTATTAAGCATAAAGTAGATAACCACCACCAGGTTCTATATAAATCTGTCAGAAACAACAAGAACTTTAACTCCACTGACTTTCAGAATGAACTCAGAGCATGCAGTTGGGCCATTTGGGCCATACTTAAAGAACTTCCACTAGATGATGCTGTAGACTATTTTAATTCTAAGTTGCTCTCCATTCTAGATTCCCACGCTCCTATTCACACCATCAGAGCCAAAACTAAGACCGCCCCCTGGCTTTTTAAAGTAACCAAAACCAAAATCATAGCAAGAAATAAAGCATGGGACAATTGGCACACCTCCAAAGACCCACTTGACCATGTTAAATTCTGACAACTAAGGAATGATACCAAGAATGCCACATTGTTAGACAAAAAAACTTCTATCAACACCTTCAGCAAAAACACCAGATAAAACCTCAAAAATTTTGGGCAGGCATAAACAAACTGCTCCACCCTGGCCAAACCTCCACCCCACCCCCTCAACTTGCGACCTTAAAATGCCAGAGAAAACTGCTAACATCATTAACAATTTTTTTACTAAAACCATCCAATCACTAGCTAGCCAACTACCCCCGACCAGCTCCTTTCAAAACTCCTCCACAACCACTACCCCACTCCCTTTCACCTTCCAACCTGTATCTACATCGACCATCCGATCTCTAATTAACAAATTGAAGCCCACTATCCTGGCAGCTGATCTCTTCCCACCAGAATATTTACAAAAAGGGGCAGATGCCATTGCATACCGTGTCTCGATCATAATAAACCGCACCTTGACTGAAACCACTATCCCCTCTTTCTTGAAGGTTTCCCATGTTATTCCCCTTCATAAAGGAGGGAATTCTTTAGACCTGTCAAACTTCCAACCAATAGTCATACTGTCACCACTGGTCAAAATTATGGAAAAGTACGTCTATAACCAATTAATGCACTGTCTCACCCAAAATAAACTACTGGCCAATTCTCAGCATGGTTTTAGGCCACACCACAGCACCACATCAGCCCTTCTATCCTTCTCTAAATCTATCAACATCAATCAAAACAGTAACAAACTTACCTCAGTTCTCTTCCTAGATCGCTCTAAGGCCTTTGATATGGTCAATCACCAACTGCTTTCCCATACCCGAAGGAACTGTCACTGAATAGTAGCTCTATTAAATGGTTCCAGTCTTACCTGTCTGATAGACAACAAGCAGTTTTATGGCAGAAAACCCTATCCACACATCTACCCATTACTCTAGGAGTCCCCCAAGGCACCATACTAGGACCACTACTCTTCTCAGTCTTTATCAATGACCTACCCACCATCACTCCCAAGGCCACCTTGCATCCAATATGCGGAAGACTCTACTTTAATATGTACCGCCGCCTCCTCAGCTGAGCTTATGACCCTAACCCAGAATACTTTCAGTGATGTAGAAAAATGGTTTGCAAACCATCCGCTTCTATTAAACCCCAACAAAACTAAACTGCTCATCTTTTCCCCCACCTGCAAATCCTCCTTGCCATTCTTTACTGTAAGTTCCAACAATGGCACTATTATATCCCCAGATACTCTCACAAAACTCCTGGGCGTCACAGTCGATAATGTCCTAAAATATGATATCCATGTCAATCAAACCCATCAAATCTGTCAACAAAAAACTGGGCTCCCTATACAGGATCAAAACCCTTCCTCACTCCTTTTGCAAGAACCACTATCGCTCAATCCCACCTACTATCTACCCTCATCTATGCCTCCCCCCTCTTCACTAACCTGAACCAAGCCACCCTTACCAAACTTGCTAGTTGTTAAAACTATATCACTAGATCTGCTACAGTTGCTATCTCTAGGACCCACCATTGTATCAACCTAACTCAACTAGGATGACTGAAGTGGCCCAGTCTTCTCCGATACAACCAACGTATAATAACCCACAAAATACTATATCCACCCGAAAAAACACCAGCACTAAATAAGATGATCACACCATACAGCAACCTGAGGTCACTATGCTCTGCTGACAAACTGCTGGTACAAACAACTAAGAGCATAATTATGGCTGGGGACTCTCTATTTACCAACTCAATTGGCAAAACTTGGAATATGCTACCTGCCGAACTTACTCACCAATCCTCAACCCAGTTAAAAAAAAGCCTCAAACTGCACTTCCAATAGCATTGGCAGTGTCCCTGCTTAAACCCCGACTAATCACCACCTGCTGTTCCTGCAAACTCTCCCTAAGCATTTCAATCATCTACTCTAATAAGTGTATGACTTCTTGAAGGGACTTAGCCCATAACTGCGTGTATTATGGTCTGAAATTGAAGCCGCATGATGTTGATGTTTTCTACTGTGTTTTATCTATGTTTGTAACCTTATTGAAAACTGCATATTATACTTATCTCTAAATGTTTCTAGTGTTCCTAATGTATTTGTACTGTGCTTTCTGGAGCTTTTCTCCCCAGGCCTCCGCTGAAAATGGACATATATCCAGTCAAACTTTCCTGGTAAACAAATGTAAAATAAGTTAATTAATTAATTAATAGCCAGGCAACTTATGCTGTCCTCTCCAGTTTGTCACATAGTTCTATCTTCACATAAACCATCAACATGTAAACTCTACTCCAGTAAATAGAGAAGATTTGCTTACTGGGCTCACAAGAATAACATTGATCCATTTCAGACCTTTCGTATAGTAGCCTTGAGTTCTTAGCCAAACTTTTTAGAGATGGAGCTAGCTTCTCCACAGTGAAGGTCCAGCTAGCAGCGATCTCAAATTTCCACACAGGATTTGAAGGTGTTTCTGTTGCCTCCCATAGACTATGAAAACCCTTTTTCCAAGGTACTCTTCTTCTGAGACCTCCTTTTAGAGACCCTACTGCCCCATAGGATCTTAATTTTATTTTACAGCAGCTAACTCAAGCCTCCCTTTGAACTGGCAGCTAAATGTGAACTAAAGTCTCTCTCCTGGAAAACAATTTTTCTAGTAGCCATTACTTCTGCTAGAAGAATTTCAGAGATTCAGGCTTCATCTTCAAAACCACCTTATTTGATATTTCACAAAGACAGTCACTTTAAGAACTAATGCTTCCTTTCTCCATAAAGTGGTATCAGAGTCTAATATTCAGTCAGTTTGCTGGTTTTCTTCCCTAGATTTTGTAATAAAGGTGAATACATGTTGCATTTATTAGATGTCCACAGGCAGTTATGTTTTTACCTGCACGGAACACATAGAACAGAAAGTATCAGAAAAAATGACCAGTTATTTGTTTCCTTTTCTGACATAAAACTGGGAAAACCTGTTGCCAAAATGTATGGATTGTATTTCTTATATATACAACAAATTGGGCATTGCCTTATCAAAACCATTATTTCATTCCAGTAGAGCCATGGCTGCTTCATCTATCTTCCAGTCTACAGCTTCTATGGACAGCATTTGTGCTGCAGCTACTTGGGCTACTCCCCACACATTTGATACTTGTTACAAATTAGATATGGTCTCTGGGGGAAGCAAAGTCCTTCCTTGAGTCCTCCCAGGGATGTAGGTAGCTGGGACTCTGTCCCATATGTTCAGGATAGAATGAAAGTTGACGAGATAAAGACGTTATGTACTCATCATAATATTCCATCTGTGTTGTCCATTTTCATTCTACCTCAAATTCCTCCCACCAGCCCCCTGCCCTGAAGTCTTCTGGAAGAGTGAGTGTTTTTCTGATTAAGCCACTTCCTTAGAAAATAGCTCCAGATATAGTCTCCTCTATCTGTTTTTTTTTCAGTAATTCTTCCTGCTTGTTTTAGCAAACAAGATCTGAGGTACTTTGGTAAGAGAGTAGCTCAAGAGTTTTCTGGTTGCCACTAGCTTTTGCAATGGCGGAGTCTGATCCAAACCTATATGTTGAGGAAGAATGAAAAACACAGATGGAATGTTGTGGTGAGTACATAACTTCTTTTTAGTAAATGAAAATTGTTGTCTAGTAAGGTGGTTTCTGGCAGAAGAAAGACGCAAACCTGAATTCCTGAAGAGATTCAAAATTCTGAATCTGGATAGGAATATGAAGGGGGCAGATACAGGGATTTCTCCTCAGTTTTCTCATTCAGACACTGAGGAGAGCTCAGTTTCTGATTCTCACTTTGAGGATTTCCCTTCCTGTAAGACTATTTGCAGAATGTGCCAGTGTTTTCTGTGGTAGAATGCTGATGATTCTCAGTCCCTCAGAAAATACCTTGAGCTGTTATAGAAGGAATTTCCAGAACCTTCACCCCTTCATACAGTTCTCTCAGCTTTGGAGAATGTGTGGGTCACTGCCTAAAAGTTTTCTGATAGACTGCTTCCCCTAAAAGGGCAGATAGAATGTATATTAGATAATTTAGTTTCTTCCATTTTACAAGTCGCAACTCATTGCTTACAGTGTGTGTGTGTATATGACTCAGTTAATACATCTTCCTTTGTGGCCACTGGTACTGGTTTGAGGTGATTTGCCTGCCTGTCTTCTCAGAACATCCAAGGTGACGTGAAAATGAGATTTTAAATTCTCCTTTGGATAGAGGTTTAGTTTTTGGTTCCTCTGTTGCAGAACTTATCAAAAAGTGTAATGAGAGAGAAGTTAGTTGATATAGGAAATCTCTCTAAAAATTTTCAGCCCTCCTTATCCAAATTTTCTAAGGCACTCTCTAACTCATTTGGCTGTGTTAAAAAAAAAAAAAAAAACAAATAAATAAAAAAAATAAACAGGCTCAAGAAAATGCTGGTAGACAGCCATTTAAGAAGAAATGGCACAGGAATTCCAAAAAGAATTCAGGACCCCCCCCCAACCAAGGACAATCCACCAGGTCAGAATTACTTGTTTAATGGACCTTGGCCCCACTGCCAACCCACCTAACCTGCCTTTTCCCTTCCAGAAAGTTTGAATCTCCAGGTTTCTCTTTGGCAACAGTTAGTCTCAAACCTATGGGTTCTGAAGAGCATTCATCTAGAGTACTGATGACAATGGGAGGTAATCCCTCCTTCCTAGAATGTAATTCTTCATCCAGCAAATCGGACTCCTTTATTTTCCAGTGTCCTCCAGCACATGCTGTCCTAGGGAGTGATAGAACTAGTTCCTCCTTCCCAGGTTGGTTTTTATTCAAGGATTACTTCAGTGCCAAAGAAAGAAAATGCTTAGACTGTAGTTCTGGATATTTTTTCCTAAACCTGGGTCTGATAGTGCTCAAATCCAAAATCCTGTTACTTCACGACCTTGTTACTTCTCCTTCCTTATTTAAGTTTCCTAAATGATGCTTATCACATCCCTCTTCATCCAGACTTCAGACATTTAAGGCTTTGTGTGTATGGATCACATTTTCAATTCTCTGCCTTATCCTTTGCACTATCCACTGCATCAGCTGAGTTCACAAAGTGTCTAGTTCCATTTATAGCTCATTACAGGCTACAGGGTATCCACATTTTTCCATATTTTGATGACTCTGTCATCTTTGCAGTCTTTTTTCAGTCACAGGAATCTCTGAATTGGGTGAGCAATGTCTTAGAACAGTCTAAAGTGTTTTTTGACTCATTCACACAGGATTATGTTTATGGGTTGTCGGCTAGACATATTAATACAAAGAGCTTTTCTTCCGTGGTGAAAAATTCTATATCTAGATTTATTTTCCACTCAGACTTCAGTCACTGCAAGGAGATAGCTCAGGATTTTGGTTCTCCTGGCATCTGTTATTCTAATAATTCTCCTGGCAAGACACCATGAGAAAGATACAGAGGTATCTGAAGTCTCTTTGATCCCCACTCCAGCATCCTTTGCTTTTAAAATCCTGGTGCTGAGGTTTGTCAGAAGAGAAATCACTTGATGAAATCAGCAATTATCCCCAAATCCAGTTCTCCCCTTCTTCCTCCCTGTTGCAAGGCAGCAGTCACCACAGACACCTCAGACTTTGTGTGGGGATCAGTTTCAGGGAGGGGGATAAAAGTGCAAGGTGTGTGATACAATAAGGGCAGATGCAAGCACAAATACATATATATATATACATACATACATACATATACAAACACACAGATATATATATATATATATATATATATATATATATATATATATATACATATATATATACATATATATATATATATACATATATATATATATATATATATATATATATATACATATATATATATATATATATATATATATATATTTATACACACACACACACACATACATATATATACGTGTGTGTGTGTGTGTGTGTATATATATATATATATATATATATATATATGTGTGTGTGTGTGTGTGTGTGTGTGTGTGTATATATATATATATATATATATATATAAGGGTCTAGAGCCTACTTCACATAATTGAACATTTGAACGTTCGAAAATGTGACAATAAAATAAATAAAAACTAAACAGTGCTAGCAGGGGGCAAGCTTTCCCTGCACCTCCCACATCCCCTGCTATTTAAATATACCAACTCCAAGATCGCACTACATTGCGGTAAAAGGAAATCATCTCGTTCCACACTCTATGGAGATCCCCATTCAGACCGTTCAAACTTTTAAAAGTTCGATCATATGGTTTCGGCCATAAGAAGGTCTAGCTTTTAAAAGTTTGACCATCTGAAGGGGACCCATATATATACATATATATATATATATATATATATATATATAATCACACACACACACACACACACATACATACATCTAAAAGAGATGCTTGCGCTGATCAAGGTAGTCATCTCTCTGAATCATCTTTGGTCCCAGGGACCTCTTCATGTTGTTACAGACAATACCACAGTCGTGATACATCAACAGGGAAACAGGAACCAGATTATACCCCTTTTACAGACTTGCCATGTTAGCTTGGGATAAAATTTCACAGCACAGTCTCACTCTACAGATGTCCTACATTCTGTCAGAGCAAAATTGTGTGGCGGACAAGCTAAGCAGGACAAGGGCAGACCCTCACAAATGGAAATTGGATCAGGGGGTCTACTAAGATTTGGCCCATCTGTGGGGGTTTTTTCGCATAAACCTATTTGCTTCCACTGTAAACAATCAGCTAGCACAGTTCTGCTTCAGAATTTCATGCAAGAAGACCTGAGAGACAGATGCCTTTTCCTTTCCTTGGACAGGAATGTTTCTGTATGCTTTTCCACCCTTTCCACTGATATCCAGTGTACTTCTGAAGATTCAGATGAATTCTACAAGATCATTATAGTGGCTACCTTTTTTTGGAAAATGCTAGGGGCAGTTACCACAGATTTCCTCACTGAATGGATCTAATCACACAAAATCAGGGGTATTTGATACACCCTTACCCCAATCAACTTCATCTGACTGCCTGGATGATATGTTCTTAATTCCCTTTAGGCACCTTTACCAAGGGCGTGCAGCATGTACTAATGAAGGCAAGAAAGCATGCTACTAGAAAGTCATATTTTAGCAAATGGAAAAGGTTTTCTAGCTGGTGCCATCAGCATAACCAACATCTGTTCAGGGCTAGTGTTTCTCTGGTTTTACATGGTTTATGTAAGTTACTATCCTTTGGCTTTAATTATTCCATTAAGATTCATTTATCAGCCATTTCAGCATGGCTGTCTGTGAAGCCTTCTTTTTTAATGCGTTTTCATGTCAGAATGTTTTTGAAAGGGCATTTGCATAAGAGGCTTCGAAGAAAACCAGTGATCCCTCCTTGGGGTCTTAAATTTTTGTTAGAGAATCTAGCACTTGCCCCATTTGGACAAACTAATCTGGCTGACTTGAGGTTCTTAACATGGAAAACTGTTTACTAACTGATCAGACCTCTGCAAGAAGAGTGTCTGGATTGCAAGCTGTTATGGTGAGTCAGCTCTATCTCATTTTCCACAGAGACAGGGTTTCTTTGAGAACTAATCCTTCTTTTAGGACTAAAGTGGGATCCACGTTTACTTTAGGCAAACTATCCCATCTCCCAGTTTTCTTTCCTGAACCTAAAAATGAGGGAGAAAAGGATACTCCATACTTTAGATGTTGACAGACAACTCTGGTACTATCTTGACAGAACGAAGTCTTTCAGATCTTTGGACAAGTTGTTCATTTATTATGAATGTAAGAAGAAGGAAAAACCTTTGTCAAAACAGATTCCAAAATGTTTGCTTCAGGCTTTTACCTTTTATTATACTGTTCACAGCAAAACTGTTCCAGACAGGGTCAAGGCCCACTCTGTCATTGCTTAGGCTTCATCTGTGGTTTTTTGGAAAGGGTTGGATTCTAGAAGTATTCTAGAAGTAGCAGCTTGATCTTCCATGCATATGTTTACAAGGTATTATAAGTGTTATTCCTTCTCTAGGTCTTAGTCAGGCTGTATTAAAACAATATTCCAGGGGATCTTGGACATTTCCCATTTCATCTCCAAAATGTAGTAAGCTAGGGTAATTTACCTGTATAGGTAAGGCTACTGCAGCAGTGGTCAGTATAATGAACCTAGTGCAGTTGTGCAAGTAAGCTTACCATAACAGTAGATGTTCAAATGATCACTACTGCAGTAGCCGCTCCCTCCCTCAACTACCTTGTTTTAATTTTTTGCCAGGGTGTAGACACTTATGTTGTTCCTGTCATTGTCCTTTCATCACTCAGCCTCCCTATCTGTTGGCATGAAAGCTCTGGAGGGTTTAGCACCCAAACCTGTCTTTTTAGTCATCTTAGCTTGAGCTAATGGTTTGGGCACATGGAAAGCGTCCTGAAGGTTTGGAAGCTGGGAGTCGTTATATCTTTGCGTGGATATAACCCATATAGCTAAGGCTACTACAACAGTGATCATTCAAACATCTACTGTTACAGTAAGTTTACTTACACAACTGTACTTTGTGTAAGAACTGTAATAGTAAATGTTTAGGTAGATCACTGTTGCAGTGCTGGTTCCATCCTTCCGCCTCTCTTCTCTTCTTGGGAGTCCTGGAATAGACTGAGGTACCTTATCCCTATGCAACTACCATCTCTTCTCTCTCAAAGCCTCAAACTTACTGTGATCTGCTTAACCTTAGCAAACGTTAAGTCCTCGGTCCCAAGAGTATGCGTAAATGTTTGTGATGGAGTAATATATCCTTAGGACCTTGCTTAGGGTCGAGTGGGGGTGGATACCCAATGATCATCCTGGGTAAGAAAGCTGTAAGATGGTACAAGCAGATAGCCACTGTACACAAAAAAGTCCTGATATCCCTAATGAATGAAGATCTGCCTGACCTGGAGGGGAAATGGTAGTGAGCCATAGAAGTCTGTCTGTGTGCAGATGAAGTCCCAGTAGTAACAATTACTGTAACAGTGCTCTATTTAAGCGTGTAGTGTTATGGTAGATTCTTGCACAATTACTTTATTGTTTTGGGAAACAGTAGCATGAGTAATGTACCTCAAGGAGAAACTTAAATAGCTATGTTAAAATAATTGGTATTCATATTACTTAATATGCTACAGCTTTTCATATTTATATTAGTCAAGTGAGGGTAGGAGGCGAGTGACTGCATGTAGTGATAATCATTTCTTGAACAACGATAGACTTAAGATTTAAAATTCTGTTTAGCTATGTTTGATTTTATCTTTGGTTAGACAGTTCAGTATTTGGTAGAACCCTTCTTTTTTTTTTAAACAAGAAACGTTTTTATTAAATTATCAGTTATGACATAGACAGTCATACATTTATATAAATGAAAACAAACCAGTTGCAAACATTATACATCATTTATAATCTGTCCAGTCATTGTCAGTCAAATATTCAAATCCTGCCTCCTTTTAAGTCTCATTCCTCCTCTGATTCATTATTCTACATGCATTGTTCCCAGTAATTCACATTTTTTTCTATGTAATTTGCTCCTACTGTTTTTTAAAGATCCCATTTCCAGTTGTTTTATCTCTGATACTATATTCACTACTTCTAGTACAGTTGGTGTAAACTTTGATTTCCATTTTCTAGTAATGCTTTTTTGGCAGACACCGTAATTGGCAAGGCCTTAAAAAGTTACTTCCTTAATTATACCAATTTGGTCACCTAGTATTTCTGATAGGGAAGTCTGCAGGGGAATTTTTAAAGTCTGCTAATTCATTACACTACCAGAAAATGTGTTTCTAATTACCTCTTTCTTCCCCATCACACTGCCAACATTTGATATCTACACGGAGAAAAATCTTTGGAGTCTACGTGGCGTATAAAATGTTTGTTAACACTTCCCAGCAAAGATCCTAAATGTTCTAGACTTTGTTGCATGTTTGGGAGATGTACATATGTCCCCCATTTTTTTTTTTGTGAATTGCATATCCAATCTATCTTCCTAATCCTTTCTAATCTCCTCTGATTCTTATAGTTAGCATGCAGTATTTTATATGTTGTAGCAATTTTTCCTTTTTTAACAGCTGTTCTAGATTGTACTCTAAACTCTATCAGCACTGGTCATTCACTTAGGATCACCCTATTTCTTTCTCTTTGCCTATACTCTGTTATCAATTCTTGATAGGGAAGGCATTCTGTACCCTGCAGTCTAAATAAATTCTTGGCCTCTTCTCATTCTGTTACCTTTCCCTCTCTAGTTATTTGCTGAAAATGTCTGGGTTTCTTTGCCAGTTTACTCCAGTAAATGCCAGCTGCCTCTTGACTATTGTCTGTATTCGTTATTGCAATCATCCCTATCAGCAGATTCTCCTTCTTCCATTCCCTTGTTGGCTTAGTTCTTAGAATACTTTTTGCTACTTCATGAATGTAGTATTGTGTACGATTACTGTTGTTCTCCTTAAATCCCAGTCTTTCCTTGATGTTCTTCGTGTTTCACTGTTGCAGTTGTCACATTTGGGTTATCCCCGCCAAGGTAGCCCTCGGCCGGCCCAAATACCAGAAACTTAGTATTTCTGCTTCAGTTGCTGTCACTTGAGGACTGACGTCAGGTCGTCAGTAGTATAAAGTAAGGCAGCTAACGCCATTACATCAGTCTTTCTTGCCAAAGAGCCCGAAGCAGAAGCAGTTTGCACGAGTGCCAGTCGGCCGCTGCCTGAGTTTTCATCTACCAAATTGAAGTCTTCTAAAGCTAAGTACCCCGTTGGGATCCTTTTTTCTTGCACTAACCGATGTCAGAAAAAGTTAACAATTGTCTCGCCTGTGGAAAGCAAATACCACACCGAGACTTCCACTCTTACTGCGTCACTTGTTTAGGCCCAGACCATGATGCCCCCTATTGTCGCTTTTGTGCTTTGTTCAACACCAGAACTATTTGTCATCAGGCCCTTATTGTAGATACATATATTCACTTACAGTCCTCGAATTCTGATATGGTTTTGGTAAGCCATCCGACAGCAGAGCTTCTGAAAAAACAAAGATAAAGACAGAGACAGACCGCACAGGTCCAAACCTACTGACAACACTTCCATTAAGCTAGTTGTCAGTTCTCCGGTACTCAGTGAGGCGCTTTCGCAGCCCCTGATGCCTGCTTCTTTTGATTCGCAGGCTGCTACCGAGACCCTTTCAGAGTCTGGTATGCCACAAAACTCTTCTTCGACTAAGGATCCTGCGGTCATCTCAACCTTGGATGGGTCTGGAGCTGCTGAGCAGGCACTGGCTTCCGGGGAAGTCATTTGCACTACCATATCTCAACACAAACCAACGTTTTCTTTTGCGACTACTGTTCTTTCTAAAACTACTGAGTTTCTTAGGCCCAGGGTACGAGCAACACCCAAGAAACCAACTACCCACTCTCAGGCACCTGCTACCTTGCCTCAGTCTCAAATGCTTAAAATGGTGGAAGACCTTTTCATGCTGATCGGGGAAGCCAAACTACCCCTCCAAAAGAAAAAGAGATCTGTTCCCTGTAGTTTTGTCTGAAAAAGAGTCAGATGAATCTGATGCATCTGAATATGAAGGTATGCAACCCCTCTCCACTTATGAGGATTCTGATGCAGAGGATTCCATTTCTTCAGCCTCTCCCCCAGAGGATTTTTCCTTTGGGGAAACCCTACATACTTAAATGGAGCATTTCCAATGGGAGAGTCAAGACTACCCTCAGTCTGAAAAGAGACTCTGGGAATTCCTAGATCTTCCACATCACAGACCCTTGGCCATCCCCCCACAGTCCTGGATGTTGTGGAGGATGTTTTCCTCAAATTCAGCTTGACTCCTGATGCCCTTCCTCCAGCTTCCAGAAAACCAGACAGATACTACAGAGTCCCTGACTCACACAAATATCTTTTTAAAAATCCTACAGCTGACCCTGAGGTAATTTCTCAAAGGCCAAAAGGGATTAAAGCAACCTCTGCTAAGAATCACACCCGCTTAGACAGGGATTCCTGAGCATTGGACAGATGGGGTAAAAAAGTGTACACTTTAGCTATTCCTGCTATCAAGGCACTAAATTGTCAGTTCCATATGCTGAAATTTCAGCAACATACCTTGGAACTCCTTAAACAAAAAATGTCTTCCTTTCCTGCTTGGGCAGAATCTAAAGATTTACAAGAGTTAATGCATTTTGCAAGTCAAGTAACTAAACACACCTTCTTCCAGGGCAGCAGTCACTGGATCTGTCATTAGAAGGCATGCATGGCTTAAGGAACAGCCCTTGCCAGACCATGTCAAATCTAAATTGTTGGAAGCCCCCGTGCACAAAGATAACTTATTTGGCACTAAGGCAGAAGAGGTCTTAAAAAAGATGGAAGAAAAAGCAAAATCTATGCAAACAGTAGAAAGGGGGGAAAGATTGTTTTCCCATTTGATAGCTTGCTGATGATTGGAGAGAGAGCTATGGAACCATTTCAGGGATGTGGGCTCTAGACCAAAGAACAAAAGCTTGTTTAGTAGTAGCTGGTGAGAGACTGTGTAAAAACTTTGGACATATCAAGGAAGATAGAGGAGACAAGTTGTCCTTCATTTAGTAGGTGATGAATGGAGTTGGTGAAATATAATAGGGCAGTGCTGGTACTATGTTTAGGTCTAAAGCCATGCTGGGAGCTGGTTAATAGGTTCTGGGTTAGAAGATGGTGGAGGAGTTGATTGTGAATACATTTTTCTAGTATTTTTGCAAGGGGTGAGATGATGGCTAATGGACGATAGTTTGTAAGTTCTTTGGATGTCCCACCTTTGTGGAGGGGAATGATATGGGATATTTTCCAGAGAGTTGGGACATATTGTTCGGATATGGATCGGTAGCTCAGGATTGATATGGGGTAGGCTATAGAGGTAGCTGCTATTTTTAGGAATTTATTTGGAAGTAGGTCGGCAGCAACACAGCAGGGTTTTAGCTTGGTTAGGAGTGCTTTTATGTAGCTAGTTTGGATGGGAGAAGAAAATGAAAGTGGTGGGATGATTTACAGTTGGAGAGGGGAGAGTATGATGTTTGCTGGGATGGTCTCCTAGCAGAGAGGTAATGGTATTAATAAAGTGGGAGTTGAATTGTGTAGAAATTGGGTCAGAGTTGTTTGAGGAGGTAGGGGCTGGTGTTGAGGAGTGGCCAGGGTTGAGAAGACAGTTGATGCTTTGCCAGAATTTTGGGGGTTGTTTTGGTGTAACTGTTGACAGGACAGGAAGTAGTCTTGTTTGTCTTTCCTGTTTAGTTTTTTTTTAGCTAGATTTCTAAGCTGCTGATAGTGAGGGTAGAATTATCTCTGGTAGTGTGGTAGGCGGCCCATGCTTTGTCCCTGCCTTTTATTAATAGCTTGGTATCTGCTGTTAGCCAGAGCAAGGGTTTGGTTTTTGATCTAACCTTCCTGATGGGAGCAAGATTATTAAGTATATTAAGGAAGTTATTGTTGAAGTATTGTAATGCCATTTCTAGTTGGAGGCTTTTGAGTGGAGCCCAGTTACATTACATTGTTGCAGCAGGTGATTGTGGGGAGAATTTTTTCTTGCTACGGATGTATTTGTAGGTGATGTTGTGTAGGGTATGGACTCGTTTTCTGTATAGGAAGGTTGGGCTTTGGTCACTGAGGGAATCGGGGAGACACCCTGCTAAGTAACCAAGATTGGGCTTGTTTGTTAAAATCCAGTCTAAAGTTGACTGTTTTTGGTGTGCTTGTCCATGTAGGTTGGGCAGGTTATGGTTTGGGTGAAGTTAAATAGTTTTGAAATTTGGTGGGGGTGTTGGATGAGCATGAGTGCCAGTCAAGGTTGAAATCACCTAGAATGATAGATTATTGGTTAAAATTACTAGATGCCCAGGCTAGCAGACTTTCTGTGGTGGGTAGGTTATTACCAGGAGTGAGATAGGTGGCTATGATGATTATTGATTTGTTTGGGTGGCGATGATGATGATTGATTTGTTTGGGTTGAGGTCCAGGCAGGCAGTTAGGATTTCTGGGCCGGGCAGAGCAGGGGGAGTGCAGCTTAGTTGAATGACCTTAAGGGTGTCCTTGAATATAATGGCTACTCCATCCAGTTTGTTTTAGTCTGTCTAGTCTAATGATGTTATAACCAGGTGTGATGACTTCAGTGTCTTTTATGTGGGGCTTTAGCCAGGTTTCTGTAACTAAAGCTATATCTGGATGGTAGGTGTTAAGGGAAGCATTGAAATCATAGCTTTTTTGATTATGCTACGGAGGTTGAAGTTAGTGAACAGCAGGTTTGAATTAGAGGCATTGGGTAGGGGGGTAGGGGTGGGAGTGGATAGAAGAATTAATGGGAATGGTTGGGATGTCACAGGGAGAAAGGTGGCTGGGGGAGCAGTTGTTGGGTCCTGGGTTGGGATGGATGTCAGCTTGGAGTTTAATTTGTTTTAGAGAGTGCAGTAGAATGAGTCCAATTCGATGCATCAGTTTGTGGTATCTTAAAGTGCATGACTTTGGGAAGTGAGTATGTAGGTGTTTGAAAGGCTGTAGTAGTGTGGAGCAGTAGTTATAGAGTGGAGGGCTAATGTTGGTGAAAGAGTGATTGTTAGGGGAGTGATAGTATAGCGGGAGTGTAGGTGAGTGAGAGTAATTGATATGGTATGAGGTTAGGGAGGTGGGACTATAGGTGACATAAAGGAAGAGGAGTAGAGGTAATTTTCATACTATTAAGTAGCACAGGTGCATGGTGGTAGGTAGATAGGAGAGTAGTACAAATGGATACAGGTGGTGGTGGGGTAAGATAGATTGAATGAACTGTCTGAGGTAGGGGAAGGAGGAGCTAATGGGTTGGCGAGAGGTATAGGTGATGGGAGAGATTAGGTTGTTGGGAGTGGGTGTGGTCTGGTTAGGTATAAACCTGTTAATGGTGGTGGGTGGCAATGGGGGTAGGGTAGGGGAGTGGAGTGAGCCCAAGTTAAGCAAAGGGCGAACGGAGCGGGTTGGTCCATGAGGCACAGCAGAGCCAGAATTCCACAAAAAAATTATCAGTAGGAGGATTTCTTTCTACAGGTCAGTGAGAGCCTGTGAGCAAGTTAAATAGTAAAAATATGTGGGACCTAGACCTGTATGTTAGCACCTTAGAATGACAGCTAACAAATGCTAAAAAGAACTTATATGCATATACCCTTATTATTGGTAGTACAGATTGGTCGCTAATATAGAGTGAGATAAGTTATGATGTGAAGTAAACCAAAATAAACCAAATAAACCCAAATAAAACCATAAACATAATAGATTGCTACTTCCCACCTGGCCACAACATCCCTCCACTTCAAAACCTCCTCAGCTGGACTACCTACCACCTACCCCAAGAAACTTTAATTCTAGGAGACCTCAACAGTGACTGGCAATTCTGCTCTAGCAACCACCCTACCCATCATGTAAATCTTCATGGCTTCACCCAACTAGTCCAGTCACCTACTAGGATAAATAACTCCAACAAACACACTACCCTTGATTGGATACTAGTCAATAAGAGCCCCCAGTCATTTATAGCAGGCTGCTTATCTGACAGCCTCAGTGATCACTCCCCAACCTTCTTACTAAGAAAACACATTTTTAAAGCAAAACCCATCATCTCCCATCAAATACACAAAAAAATTACCTTCAACCCTCTCTCATTCAGCTTATCCCTAAAAGACTGTAACTGGCAACCTCTAAAATACCTCAAACTAGATGACGCAGTTGACTACTTTAATAGAACATTCCTAAGTAGCCTTAATTACCACGCCCCCCATAAGACGTTCCCCAAATTAGAACCCAACAATCCCCATGGCTACAAAAAAACATGAAGTATGAAATGAAAAATAGGGATAAAGCGTGGGACAACTGGCGCAAAACCAAAACCCCCTCTACTAGGCAAAAATTCCTAGAACTACACAATAGAACCAAAACGCTTATCAAACAGTACAAAATCCAATACTACCAGTGTTCCCTTACCTCCTCCCAACATAACCCCAAACAATTCTGGTCCTCAATAAACTTCATCCTCCACCCAGGTAAAGTAAGTACACCCACTCCTAAATTAACTCACTCCTCCGAAAATATTGCTACCTCTTTCAACAATCACTTCACGCAAACCCTACTATCACTAGCTAGACAACACAACCCCAACCATAAACCCACACCATCAACTAGAACTAAAAATCTCCCAACTAGCTTCTCTTTCTCTCCTGTTCCTACCTCCAAAATAAAATGACTACTAACTAAACTTAAAATCACCAGATTAGCAGCAGACAACCTCCCAGGTGAATACATTCAACTTGCAGCTGACGCTCTAGCATACCCCGTATCACTCTTGATTAACAGATCTCTGTCAGAAAGTTATGTTCCTACACTATGGAAAGTCTCGCACATAATTCCCCTACACAAAGGAGGCCCCTCCACAGACCTAACCAGTTACCGCCCCATAGCTATTCTCTCGCCACTCTCCAAAATATTAGAGAGATGCATTCATTTTCAAGTCTCAGATCACCTGCTTGCTAACAACCTCCTCTCCAACACACAACACGGTTTCCGACCTAACCATAGCACCACCACCGCCATGCTCTCTTTCTCTAACACTGTCCTACAAAATAAAAATGCAGGTTATCTCTCCTCAGCTACCTTCCTAGACCTCTCTAAAGTTTTTGACATGGTCCCACACAAACAACTCATCTCTCTTCTCAATAACCTATCCTTCCCTCAACCAGTCATCAACTGGTTTCAGAGTTACCTATCTGACCGCCAACAAGAAGTTGTTTGGCAGGACAACCTATTCCCCCCAACTACCAATCTCCATAGGTGGTCCCCAAGGGTCCATCCCGGGACCACTACTCTTTTTTTATTTTCACCAATAATCTAGCCTCAGCCACAACACATGGCACACTCATACAATACGCAGATGACTCAGCCATCATCTGCACAGCTCACTCCCTACCAGAACTACAAAAAGTCACACAGGAAGCATTTTTTCTATTGAAACTTGGTTATTCGATGCCCAACTAATACCCAACCCAAACAAAACAAAATTACTAATCTTCCAACCCACCAAACGTACCATAGACATGTCTCACTTTAACATCACAGCAAAAGACAACACCACCATCCATCCTACAGAATACACCAAATTACTAGGAGTAGAAATAGACAATAAACTGAACTTTGACATTCATATTTCCATGACCATTATAAAATTGCACAAAAAACTAGGAGCATTATATAGAAATCAGCAACTACTTACTAAAGCAGCTAAAATTTCGGTAGCAAATTCTCATCTTATCTCTACCCTACTCTACGCCTCTCCAATATTTACTAACCTTAGACAATGCAATCTAAATAAGCTCGAAACCTGCTACAACAAAATCGCCAAATTCACCACAGGGGCTTCCTACCGTACTCACCACTGTCTCTCACTAGCAGAACTGGGCTGGCTACAGCTCCCCCACCTCCTTCAATGGTACCAACTCACACTCGCCCACAAACTAATAAACCAACCACTAAAAGTCCCATCCCTCGAGAATCTACTCCAACCCTACATAACCACAAGGCCACTAAGATCCAGCCACAAAAACCTCCTATAGGTCACAAGAGCCATTAACTCCGCTGGAGAAGCATTATTCTTCAGCACTATAGCCAAACTCTGGAACTCCCTCCCATCCTCAATTACCTCTGTAACTTCTTGCACCCACTTTAAATCCTTACTAAAATCACACTTCAAAACTTGCCAGATATGCCCTTGCAACCCCCCCCAATACCATCCACTCCCCCACCCACTACTCTCTCAGCCCCCTATCAACAACCTACTCTTAGCAAGCTTGGCTACTCATGTTCCCAGCTACCTGCCACATAATACTAACTTCTTGTAGCAACAACTACTAATGGCTGTTATGTACCTCAAAAACAGATTGTATCAATTGTTCACTGATGAATCTCAACTACATTTGTAACCATGTTTAGTATATGTCACCATATTTTAAAATTGTACTATGTTCTACAGCTGTTTTACATCTGTTTTCTTTTCTTGCGTCCTTAACTGGACTAATGTCTGTATTTAAATGCTATGTTTTTTAACTGTATAATGCAAATAATACTTAATGTGGAGCTTTTCTCCCCGGGCCTCTGCTGAAAATGGACCTGTGTCCAGTCGGACTCTCCTGGTCAACAAATGTAGATAAATAAATAAATAAATAAAAAGTTCTTAAATCTCGCCATTCATTCTTACATATGGGTTAGGAGCCAATCCCTCGGCTCCGAGTCGGCCGCTTTCATAAGCTCAAGGTTTTAGAGTAGCTCGAGGCCAAGTTCCTATCCCATGATGCTCTATGCTTCACCTCAGATCTAGTTTGCCGCTGCAACAGATCGGAGGTCAAGAGTGGAGCTCGGGCCAGTATTTCTAATTTCTAATTATTATTGGATAAGTTAACTTTAGAGTCTTTACTAAAGAAGTGTGTTTCTTGGCTAGTTAGCCTTAGCTTTTTTTGTTCAGGCACTGTCCTTAGTGTTTTTTTTATGAATGTTCATCTTTATAGAGCTTCTGCTCTTAGACCTTTCATTGGCCGCATTTGAGTTTTCTCCCCTATCCTGTTTAAAAAGTTTAAAGCTTTAAAGTTTAAGAGTTTAACTAGATAATATTAGCTGTTGTAGATTTTTGCAGCTTTAGCGTTTTTTCTTAGTGTGTGTGTGTTAGTTTATTCAGCTTGGTTTTTATTTATCTAGAGTGGTTTGTGTCTAGACAATTTATATTTAGATAGACTTAGATATATATTGTTTTTCTTTGAAATATGGCTGATCATAAAGAGAGAGAAAAACAAAAGTCTGGATTTAAGAAATGCCCTAAGTGTGGGCAGAAAATGTCAATTACTGATCTGCTTGTCAGTTGTGTGTATTGTTTGGGGGCAGTCCATCTTCAGGAGGGACTGCTCCATTTGTCACTTCTTTAGCAGCAGGGTATTGCTGGTACTCAGGAGAAAACTGGTAGACAGGGGTCTATTAAAACCTGATTTCCAGGAATGTCTTGACAAGGCTGACCAGACTTCAAAATCTTCGAAAGCTTCTTTGGAGCCGAAGTCTTCGGCTCCGAAACTTGCTGAGAATTTGAGGTTGCCAGTTCCGCAGTCCTCGGAACCGAGCACCGAGCTGGTCTTTCAGAGATGATCCCCAGTATTGGAGCCAGTCTCCGAAACTTTGAAATCACCAATTTTACAATTGGTGGCTTCGTCGATCCCTTTGACTCGTTCTTCGAGGAGCCTCTCTGATGTGGATGTGGACCGAGTGGTGTAGAGGCTCCTCGAGAATCCGGCACTAGCCAAATTGTTGTTGGCTACGACCCAACTGGTTTTGGAGCCGAAGACTGTCTTACCAACTGTGTCTACTCCTTCTCCTAGCTGAGCTGGGCCTTTGGAGCCAGGGGAGGTAGAACTGATAATTGTGGAACCCTCTGAGCCCAAGGCCTGTTCCAGTGCCCATCGGCTCCGTCAACTCAGACCACTTTGGTGCCGTCTGAGCAGTCTGGGAGCCGACACTCTCTGGTCGGCTCTGATGGGGAGAGTCGAACCGATGAGTCGGTTCCGACCCTTCCTCTCGGTGCTTCGGCACGGATGAGCTCAGCTCCCTCCTCTGGGTCGGAGCCCACTGTTTCCGCACCGGGGAGGATGCCATCTTCTTCGGAACCGGCTACTTCCTCGTGTCGGAGCAGTGGAGCCTTCAATGCCATGAGGAGAGTTATGTCTTCCAAGACATCCACTTCATCAGGGCCTTCCTCCTCATCCCCAAGAGTGCCACTTTCTACCTCTGCATCACAGGTCCCTGTAAAGCGTCGAGACCCAGAGCCTCAGGTAGCCCCATTGGATGACCCATGTTCTACCGAGACCTCACCAGACGCTCCCGCTGATTAGGTTCCTAGGAAGAAGCTTTGCAAGAGGTGTCATTTAGACTCCCCACAGGAGTCTGTCACATCAGACACTGACTTAGAGGAGTCAGAAGGGTCCCCACAGTCCCCCTCGGAGGATGTCTCCTTTGCTAAAATCCTTGAAGTCCTGATACAGAGGGGTGACTGGTAGTCCATTAGCCCTAATGATGATGAGTCGGTGCTTCTGAAGGCTTTTGGGTCTCAACCCTCGACCTCCTGGGTGACTCCACCCTTCGATGAACTAATAGAGTTGGTTGCTCGAAGGGCGTAGGAGTCTCCTGATACTGTGGAACCTGTCCCTCGGAGGTCCAACAAGTTTATCACATCACCACAGGATAAAATGTTTCTTACCAAGGTATTGCTGGTTGATGCCATGGTGTTGGCGGCGGGTACCAAGAAAGAGATGTCTGAAACCTGTTCTGCTGTCCATCCTCCTAATAGAGACTCCAGGATTATGGACAGGTATGGGAAATGCATTTTTAGTTCAGCGACTTTTGCTATGCGATCACTCAACTGTCTGATACATTTTACTCAACTTCAAAGAGATCGCCTTAAAGAGTTTTACAGGTGAAGACGTTCCTGATAAGGTGACATCCCAGCTCAATATCCTTAATTCCATAGTTAACTCGTCCATACGCCTCATTTCCTATGCAGCCGATGGTTCGAGTCGGGCAGCGAGTTCAGCAATAGCTCTTTGGAGACATTCATGGATTTGCTTATGCTCCTTTGCGGAAGCCTTCAAGTCTTCCTTCGTTAATACCCCATTTGATGGCTCGTCCCTTTTTGAGCCTAAAGTCCAGGAGACCCTCACTAGGTGTGAACAAGATGGAAAGACTCTTATTTGCCATAGGAGTCCGTTTTTCCACCCCTACTAGACCTTACCCTAAAGGGCAAAAGGGAGGAAAAATGTGGTTCCAGAAGTCCCAAGGAGCTTTTCAGAACACGCATAGTGAACCCCCCTCCAGGGGCAGAGGAGGGGGTAATAATGGAAGACGCCGACGAGACGGTCCGCAGAACCAAGGTGACAGGGAGCAGTTCTTTGGCAAACCTTACCAGCGCTCCTGAAAGGAGGCCCGACTGTCCTACTTTGGAGGCAGTCGGGGGTCGCTTTGGCTTTGTATCCAGATGCCTGGCTAGAAATTACAAAAGATTCTTGGGTACAAAGCATTGTTACCAGAGGTTACGTCATCCCGTTCTCAGAACCACCCCCTGTACGAAAGAAAATCCCAGACGTTCCACCCAGTCTCCGGGATCAAGCAGCCATAGAAATTCAAAGACTGCAGGAAAAGAAAATCATCCAGCCAGTCCCAGCAGAACAAATAGGATCCGGAACCTACTCCAGATTCTTTTTAGTTCCAAAGAAAACAGGGGACTGGAGGAAGAAGGAGACGTTCCAGATGGTCACGCTTCAATCGATTCTTCTGTTTCTAGGAACGGACGATTGGATGTGCTCTGTAGCTCTCAAGGATGTGTACTATCATATCAAAATGGCCAGACCATCCAGAGATCACTTGCATTTCCAGCTGAGAGCCAGTCACTATCAGTTCTGAGCACTGCCCTTTCGTCTCGCAACAGCCCCCAGAGTGTTTACCAAATCCATGGCAGTGGTTACTGCTCACCTGAGGCTTCTAGGATTCCAAGTGTTTCCATATCTGGACGACTGGCTCCTCACCGCCACCTCCAGGCATCAACTACTTCAAGCCAGGGATCACACACACTATCTGTGCTCTCAGTTAGGAATAACTATAAATTTCGACAAGTCTGTGTTGTCACCATCGCAGCGTATCTCCTTTGTTGGAGCAGACTTAGACACTGCCACCACCATGATAAAATTGCCACTGGACAGAATAGTCACTCTTCTACAACAGGTATCAGACATTCTGACGAACAAAAAAGTACCAGCATCTCAAGTGTTGAAACTGCTAGGTACTATGGCAGCAACTCTCATAGCAGTTCCTCTGGGTCTTATGCACATGAGAATACTTCAATGGTTACTCTTCACCCAGTGGTCTTACCAACAACTTCCGATGTCATTCTTGATGATGATTACAGATTCATGCAGAAAGGGTCTTCAATGGTGGTTGACCAGCCATCATGTAACAGTAGGTTGTCCATTTGTTCTTCCTGCATCAGCCATGGTGACCACGGACGCTTCTCTGATAGGGTGGGGGATGCTTTTTCAGGGAAGTACAGCCCGAGGCACCTGGTCAGAGACAGAGTCACTATTGCACATCAATGTTCTGGAGATGAGAGCAGTACTTTTGGCATTGCAGTACTTCCAAGACTCTCTTCCACTGGGAACGATTGCGATTCAGACCGACAACATGTCAGTAGTCTGCTATATCAACAAGCAAGGGGAAACCAAGTCTTATCCCTTATGTCAAGAGGCCCTGAGAGTCTGGCAATGGGCTGTATCCACCAGGCGCTTTCTGATAATGCACTTCCCAAGGAAATCCAACGTGATCGTGGACAAACTGAGCATAGCCATTCTGATGCTGCACGAGTGGTCCCTCAAAGACAACGTAGCGGAGATGATTTTCCACAAATGGGACCAGCCTTGCTGCGACCTGTTTGTATCCCCTATGAATACCAAATGCAGAAGCTACTTTGCCCTGAATCCCCCACCGGGGGAGAACCCAAGGTATTCTCTTGTACATGCTTGGCCCTTGGGACTTCTATATGCCTTTCCATCAGTTCCTCTGATTCCGAAATTCTTGCAGAAAGCCAAAGCCCTGGGGAGGACTGTAATTCTGATAGCCCTGTATTGGCTTCAACAGATTTGGTTCCCCTTCCTTCGACTCTACCAACTAGAGGAACCTTGGATTCTGGACCCAGTTCCAGATCTGCTGACACATTCGTCAGGGGCTCTTCATCCCCTCAAATTGACAGCTTGGCTGCTCCGATTTCCAACATAGCCAGGTCCCACAATTTTTTCTCGGAGGTACAGCATATCCTTGTATCCTCTCATAAAGCTTCCATCAGAAAGTTGTATGCCAGCAAATGGAAGGGGTTTGCTTTCTGGGCTTCGCAAAATGATATTGACCGGTATGTCACTCCAATTGCTAGCATTTTAGAGTTCTTGACTAAGCTTTTTAATGAAGGTGCTGCAGCTGCCAACCATACGAGTTCAATTGGCTGCAATTTCAAATTTTCATCTCAGATTGGAAGGTTCTAATCTTATGTCTCACAGATTATGTAGAGCCTTCTTAAAAGGTACCATACATCTTAGACCACCAATTAGACAACCTTTCACTCCCTGGAATCTAAATTTTATTCTATCAACGGTTATTCTTCCTCCATTTGAGCCTGCATCATCCTGCCAACTAAAATTTCTGTCTTGGAAAACCATCTTTTTAGTGGCCATTACTTCAGCACATAGAGTGTCCGAACTTCAGGCCTTATCTATTAAACCCCCATATTTGATCTTTCACCCTGACAGAGTGTCGCTCAGGACTAACCCTGCCTTCCTTCCTTCCAAAGGTATGTTCGGAGGCTAATCTGAATCAAACTATTGAACTCCCAACTTTCATCAGTAACTATTCCAACAAGTTGGAGTATATGTTGCATAAACTTGATGTTCACAGACAACTCAGATTTTGTTTGGATAGAAGAAAAGAATTTAGGAAATTAAAACAACTTTTTGTCTCTCATGCTGACACCAAGAAAGGGCTACCGGTGTCAGAAGTTACTCTTTCCAAATGGTTGACTGATTGCATAAAATTCACATATTCCTCAGTAAATCAACTGTTACAACATAGCGTGAAAAAGCTCTCCACTAGGGCTGTTTCGACTTCTTCAGCTTATATTGCTAGACTGCCGTTGGACATGATGTGTGCAGCTGCCACTTGGTCTAAGCCTCATACCTTCATTACGCATTACAAAGTAGATAAGGCCTCCGGGGATAGGGCTTCCTTTGGTTCCACTGTCCTCAGGAATATACTCCCGTGAGCCACCCAAGATGAATAATGCTTGGGGCGCTACCCACGTGCAAGAATGAGCGGCGAGATTGAACAACTTCACATAAAGAAGTTATGTACTTACCATAATGTTCCATGTGAGGTGTTCATCTCGCCTTCATTCTTACATTTCCACCCGCCTTCCCCCTCCAGGCTTCTCAAAGAACGAGTACGAGTTTTTGCGGTCTGGTGGGTCTTGTTATAGGATTTCTTACTTTGGCTGGAGTAATGTTCATCTGTTTGTTATTTTATACATGTTGGGATCAGCAAACTAGATCTGAGGTGAGGCAGAGAGCATCATGGGATAGGGACTTGACCTTGAGCTACTCTAAAACCTCGAGCTTGTGAAAGCGGCCAGCTCGGAGCCAAGGGATCGGCTCTGAACCCATGTGTGATAATGAAGGTGAGATGAACAACTCACATGGAACATTATGGTAATTACATCACTTCTTTTTATTTTACTGTAGGTTTGGCACTATAGACTGTTCGCTATCACAATAAACTAATGCAATCACAATAAACTAATGCAACTTATTGGCTATGGAAATACTCTATCACTTTGGCTAGTATGAAGAGGAGGGAGAGTTCTGTTATGAATTTTACCATAGAAATTGAAGTTCTCTGGTGTTGAATACTAGGGACTATATCATGCTTGTATAGATTTCATCTGTTGTTTATCTGCTTCATTTTGAAGGTGTGTCCAGAAAATATTGCATTTTTCCACTTTTTTCTACATTTATATCATATTTACTACTGATTAAATACTGTTGTAGCTATTATTATTACATTTCTATTTTACTGGAAATTACTTTATTTGCTTTTTCTGTGGAGATTTCTTCATTTTTGACATGGGGATCTTTAAGTAAATACTTATTTATGTTGTTTTAAATTATACTGAAATTATTTAAGGGCATATATTTGACTTTTTGCAGTATTTGGACAAGCGAGTTTTACTTGGTAATGTGACTGTGACTGTCTGCGCTGTTGTTTACTACATTGTGTTGGTTGTAGAGCAAGGATTAGCACAATTTAAAACTGTTTCTTATATATTTTATACAGTTTAGCTGTATTTGCTGTGTGAGGACATCATTTAACCTTTTTTTTTATTGCTGCCCTTGGTCAGCCCTTAGTAGTGTCAGTGTATTATTCAGGCTGGCATTTTTTCCCCTGACTTGAAGGATCCTGATACAGCTGCACCACATCAAATCCAATTTTACATAAAAAGAAAAAAAATCAACAAAGTCATGCCTTAACCTATGGTTTCTGAATATGTTGTTGCCTTAAGCCAGACCACTTAACTTTTTCACCCATCACCATCTGGTGTGAGCCTACAATCTTGTATGGTATGGGGGGGGGGGGTCAAGACATGTCCTCTGTGGCTGTTATGGTACCTGGTTCAGGAATGGGAGAACTGAACCCTTTAGGTACAGGTGGTCCTGGGTAAGAGACCCCTTTACAAACATAATACCCTGTCCCCAGATTTTTTGTTCACTAGTGTAATTTTCAGTAAAAAGAAACAAAAGTTCACCATACTACAGACAGTCATGTTATTACCATGTATAGGGATGATGATGTTTCCTTAGTGTAAGAATTGAAGGAACTGTATGGAATTCTAAGATGCTGTATTGAAGCTGGAATTAATGTCTGTATCTTTCTAGTACCCAGAACATTGCTGGCCAAGTGCCAGTCTTCCCTTTATGTTCCAAATCTTCTTGTACCTTTTAGAATTTTTTTCATGCAGAATGGCTATGAGGAAATACAAGGTGTGTACTCTGATCTTGCAGCTGTCTTTGCTCCTTTGTCAGTTGTCCTGTCTGTATTTTCTTCAGCTGCAAACAATAACAATAGGGCATTGACTTCTGACCCTGGTTAGAATAAAGAGAAAAATGCTGGCTCAGTCCAGTAATTAAGTTTTTAGAATTTTAAACAATCAGAGCTTTATATTGAAATTTATTTTGCAGTGTATTACGGTTTAGATGATTGCATCTTTGCAAGCTGAACAGAAGTGTTATATGACTGAGATTGTTTCAAATGTAACTCAGGTTTCGAAACGTGCTTTGAGTTGTGTCTTGGAAGATGTAGACAAAATTTTCATGAAATGCAGCCACTTCTGTTGCATTGAGAAGATGTGCTTGATTACATACACAGAATTTTTCTGAGGATTTAAAAAAAATGAGGTTTTGAATTCTGTAAGTTCATTTATGTTTGGTTCTGCTGCCACACAGTTTCTCAAACAATGGGATGATAGAGGTAAATTGATGCTTTGGGTATGTAGAATGTTTCATATTCCCAGGTACTCCCTAACAAGGTATCCAACTTCAAAGGGCAGAAAAAAGAAAATCCCAGCCTAGCAAGAGGAAGTGGCAGGAGGATAATGCTTCCAAACCAAATAAATGTATTCCTTTCCCCAAAAAAGTGTTTCCCTTGCTAAAGAGTGACTGTGCCAAGACTCTCAGCACCCTGTCCCTTCCTCTTGTCCCTCCTCTCCTTTCCCCCAGGCTTTTGCTAAGCCCAGCAACCTAGTCACAAATAATCCCAGACAAATGGGTGCTGAGAATAATTCAGATAGAATCTTCTTGACAGTAGAAAGAAGATCCTCCTCCCTTCAGAGGGAAACCCCTTCACCTGCCAGACCAGACAGATCTGTTCTCTCTGGTACTCCTTCACAAATTGCAAGCAGAAGGTATAGAACCAGTTCCTTAATCACAAAAAGAAAAATGATTTTCAAATTCAAAAGGCTCACCCATCAGATGGTTCTACCCTTTCTTCTTGGCCACTGTTTCATGATGACTTTAAATCTGAACGATCCTTATCACATTCCAGTTGCTCCCAACTTCATGTTGAACCTACAAAAGTCCTATGTCACCCTCAAAGAATTATCTTCATGGAGTGTGTGATAGAGGAATGGCCTTGCTACCAGAACACAAAGTCCTGACTTTTCAGAACATGTTTAGAGTATTTAGTCTTCAATAAGCTGCCTCTTAAGAGGCCTCATGGCACCAGTGATCTTTTTGATACTACTGGCCAGACTGCACATGAGAAAGATTCAGTGGTACTTAAAAAAAAAAATAGTTGTACCCAGTGCCTCCATCTCTTAAGAGTTACAGGTACTAGTGCTAGAATTTGTGAAATGATAATTACAGTGGTTGAGAGATAAGATGTCTAAATCTAGGCCTACCCTTCTTCCTTTATACTCCAGTTCAGTCAGTCCAGATGGACTCATCAAGTTTTGTATTGGGAATAGTGTCCAGGGGAGTTCAAGTGTAAGACAAGTGGGGTCCTTTGGAGGCTACAAAACAATAAACTTCAAATGTCAGCAGTGATTCAGACCTTAAAAGTTCTTCACCCCTTATGGCCTCCAAGTCCCCTTTTAGTGATCACAGACAGCATCACAATTATGTGGTACCTGAGCATACAAGGGGGGTACAGGGTCGTACCCTCAGTTGGCAGAGATGGCCTGGGAGCTAGCATTACAGCATTCTCTAATGCTTCAGGCCTCATACATCCTGTTAGAGCAAAACATAGTGGCAGACAACCTAAGCAGATCCTGGACATATCCAAACTAGTTGAAACTCGGTTCAGTGATCTTCCAGGATTTGATCCAGTTATGGGGAATACCTCAAATAGATTTGTTTGTCTCCTTTCAAAACATCTTAATTTTTTTTCACAACATCCTTGCAGCCATGCATGGAGGACAGATGTGTTCTCATTCCCTTGGGCAGGAATATTCTTTATGTATTTCCACCGATGCCCAATATACTTCTGAAGATTCAGAAAAGAATTATCAAAGATCATTGGGGTAACCCCATTTTGGCCCAGGCTAAGTTGGTCCTCCATTTGAATTGGCCAAGGGCGATTACCACAAGCTTCCTCACGCTCTGGATTTGCTGGCAGCCTGGATAATTCTGTCTTGATACATTTTAGACACTTGTTACATGAGGATGTGCAGCAGGTATTGAAGGAGACAAGAAAACCTGCAACTAGAAAACCTTATGCATGCAAGTGGAACAAGTTTTCTAGGTGGTGCGTAACAGATAACAGAAGGCCTGGTATGATGCCAACCCCTCTGGTTTTGAAATATTTGTGCGAGCTTCTCAGCAACTGCATATATCCTGCATCTGTCAAGGTTCATCTTGCATTCAACTTGGCTTGTTAGCCCATGGATCCCCCGCTGTCCTCTCTTTGTGGTCAGGCAGGTTTTGAAAGGAGTGTTGCACTTGAGATCCTCTTGAAAGCAAATTCCTCCTCCTGGGGAATCTTAACTCTGTTCTTGAAAATTTAACTTTAAATCAGCCTGAAAGGCAGGTTCAAAAGGAGATAGTCTATCACTTTGGGGACTGTATCTACAAGGCAAGTCTCTGAGCTGCAAGATCTCATTGTGGAGCAATCTTATCTGATTTTCTACAATGACAGGGTTGTTTGTATGCAACACTCATCTTTTATGCCAACATTATTTCTGAATTTACCCTGACTCAAGCCGTCAGTCTTTCAGTTTTCTTTCTAGTACTTGAAAACGAGAGAGAAGATTCTGCATACCTTGGATGTGCACAGGCAGTTCAGGTAATACCTTAACAAAACCTAGCCCTTCAGGAAAGCTGAAAAATTGTTTTTCCTATCCTGGGGACTATGAAGGGTCAACCTTTTTCTAAGCAAATTATTGCTTATTGGTTGTCCTCTGCTTTTTAGTTACTTCCACCATGGTAAAACTAGGGTGTATGTTAAATCATCGAACGCTTAAAAAACGAGCAATGATTTATTGAACCCATGTAAGTGAAAGCTTACAATCTCGAACGCTTAGAACAGCAAATTTTTTCCAAAGGAAAAAAAATCTCTGTTCCAGAAAAGAAAAACATTTTTTTTAAAACATTACATAAAGTAGGAGGCTGTGCCCCCCCCCCCACACACCCCCTACTTAAATATACCAACTCCGAGATCACACTACAGTCACAAAAACAGCAAAGTAATGGAAGCGGCCAAGTGATTTCTTTCCCAGGGAAAGAATTCACGTATATGCCATTTTCGCTATTTTGCCTTTTCGTGCTTTCAAGTTCGATCAAGACGCATTCAAAAGAATGCGTCTTCGATCATTTAATAGTAACCCATAAAACTATTCCAGGCAAGGTTAAGGCACAATTGCACAAAAACCTTGCCCAGTGGCATATCAGAAAAGAGTGAACTTCAGAAGCATTCTAGAGGCAGCAACCTGGTCCTCTGTTCATACATTTACAAAGCACTACAAACTGGATTGTTAGTTTCAGAGCAGGCTTTGTGATGACCATTCTCTAGGGACTCCTAAATCCTTATCCTTTCTCCTACCATGTAGGATAAGGTATGGGAATCTACTCATATGCTGCAAAAGGCAGTGTGAATATTGAACCTAGAACAATTCCCGAAGTCCTGCTTGTAACAGTAGATGTTCAAGTTTCACACTGCCTCAGTGGCAGCACCCACCCAGCATTCCCTTATTTTATATACAGCTTGTATCCAATCTTGTTTTGCTGTTGGTTGGCTTTAGTTACTTGTGTTTGTGTTTGTGTTTTTGGCTGAGAATTGGTTGGTTTCAGGCAGTACTTGCTTCTGGTCTTTCTAGGTTCTTCCTACTTACCACTAAAATCCTGAACTGACTTCCTTTGACATGAGGTTAGACTTCCCTTAATGGAAGGGGCTTAGCCAGTGCCCCATCATAGGGAGTCAGAGGCTCTAGAAAGCTGCCAAGTCTGGGTTTGTGCAGGCATATAACCTATATGCAACTAATGCAATGCGAAATTTGAACATCTACTTGTTACAGGTTAAGTAGTACTTATGCAAATGTACTTTCATTCAAGCTACTTTCACACCCAAACTTTTTAATTTGTTTCAGTGTGCAGTCCAAGCAGAAACCATACCTGCTTTCATAAGCAAAACTAGAAAAGATTGCAATGCAATGCAATGCACTAAGCCACTTGCTCTCACAAAGTTAGAATTAGCTTTCTTTGCATCTAATACGGACCCATGATATATCCTCCTTTAAAAACATCAAATGCCTTACTTTTAATCCAAAAATGAACAAAAGATCATAGCACTGGTAAAGGATATTATTCATCAATTACTTACCTACTGTATTTGCTTTGAATAGGGTCAAGCCATATCTCATTTATCAGAAGCTATATGACATAATACATTTAATCCTTAATTAGAGTTCAAACTAAATGTTTGTTGATCACTGTTGTACTATATTGTTACTTCTTTGCCTTATTTTGAATCATTGACTAATCATTTAATCTGGACCTATGCGCACTCAGTTAATGTCTGCCAATACTGCAGTGCGTTATCATTCAAGCCTTATGAACTATTTGTATAAATCTTGTAATCTTTGTGCCTTTTCAGAGGGCTACTCTTAAAAGTTAGATTTGGAATAATGTTAGACGTGAGAAATGATTCCTTTAGATTGTTTCTCTCTTATCTAAAGCTTCTGTAATCTAACTTATGTACTTCCAAGTTGGTTTTCTTTATACATACATTGGTACAGAATACGACTAGATCTGTTTGCAGTAATATACAAGCAGCATTTGTTCTTTTTTTCTGCTTTTTTTATATATATAAAATATGTACTGGAATTGAAGTAAACAGTTTTTAGTCATTTAGAAAAAAAAATCAGTTATGGTAATAGAACAATAGGGTAACAAAAGAAAGTCATGAAACAAAGGATCATTTGTTGCAAAATAAAACCATAATGGAGAACTGTAAATAAAGCTGTGACAGGTCCCTACTCCATGCTAGTAATCAAGGAGCCTCAATCCTCACCACTGACTCCGGTGAAGGATGGTCACTAAGAGCAAAGATGGATTCACACAGTATTTTCAGATGCAGCTCCCTACACCAAGCACAATTTCCCTTAAGAGCACACAGGGAGCATGCTCCAGACCTCGGGCTGGACTCTCTCTCTCTCTCCAGACCCACACAGATATCCACACTGACTGCTTTGGAGCTGTATTTTCTCATACACACACACACACGCACACACACACACAATCTATATTAGTTCATCGACAGCTTAGGTTGTCGAATCTGTAATGATCGACACCTAAGCGTCAAACTTGCAAAATCTCGAATGGTCATTTCACCAAATTCTTTCCTCGGGAAAGAAGTCGCTTGGCCGTTGTCGGGGATTTGCCCTTTCGGCAATGTGGAGCGATCTCGGAGTTGGTATATTTAGTTAGGGGGGATGTGGGGGGCACAGCCCCCCACGTTGGGGGTCTGGGGGGAGAGAAGCCCCCCACTTTGTTTAGGTTGAAAATTTAATTTTGTTCACGGACGGCCTACTGAATTCTTTCCCGAGGAAAGAATTTTCTTAAATGGCCATTCGAGATTTTGCAAGTTCGACACTTAGGTGTTGATCATTACAGATTCAACAACCTAAACTGTCGGTGAACTAATATAAACCACACACACACACACACACACACACACACACACACACACACACACACACACACACACACACACACACACGGGAAAAGCTGGCACAGATTTATTTACTAGCTGTGCCCCTTTGCTCAGACTCTGAGGTAATCATGCTGCCACCAGTTAGCTACCCTAAGGCTCTTACAAAGGGTATCTCAATTATACTGTGTAAAATTAATTCTAATACAAATGGTAGGCTGTGACCAAACCAGCAAGGCTTTCAGTAGCAGCCGTAGTGTCACTAAAACAAGCATAAGTACTCCCAAGATGTGAAAAGTATTCTCTAAAGGACCATCCACAATGAAAGCTATTAAAATATTTAATGATAAAACAGAAAACAGTAGAATACTGAATACAATAAACAGTTTAAACCACAGAGATATAAAAATACTGTAGTTAGATAATTTCTCACAGATGCAGAGGACAATACAAAACTATTCTCACTAAATCTCCCTGACTAACTAAAGAATTACTGTTCCCTGACTACTTGCTAAAGCAAGGCAAGCTGATGTGTGCTGAGTGTTTTACCACACCAAAAGCCAGATGATGTCTCTCTGTCTGTCTGGATGTGTGAGATATATATCCTGTCAGAAATCTTTCCTGTCATATTCCAAAGTGCTGCTGTGAAGATTCCAAAGAAACCATATGCTGATTAGAGGATGACATCACTTCTGGTCACCTGACTCTAGTACAGTATACACACACACACACACACACGCACAAGCACACACATACGCACATGCACATACAGCTTTGCTGAGATCTGTGGCAGCATTTGAAAGCTGTAACACAGTTTCAAACTTTCCACCCTTCAGGGTTCTTTGATAAACATACACATTTGATCAGTTACAACAATACAACCAAATATACATGCATACATTATTTCTGTCCTGCAGGACCTACTATTGTTGCATTTTTAACACAAGTAACTTTAGAAATATTTGTTTAACTCAAACTTCTGAACAAATCAGTGTGATAGTCAGATAACCCCAAATTGCTGGCATAGTACTCTCCCTGGCACAGACAGCACTACCTCATAACTTCATAAAAGCCATATTTGAGAATTGTAAAAAGTGTAAGTATGGCATGGATAGATTACAAAATAACATTTGACGACATCCCACATTCATGGATAAATGAATGCTTACAGGTGTTTAAGATAAGACCTTACATTGATCAGTTGCATCACAGTGACAAACCACTTTGCAGTTGAGCCATGACAAAGGGCAAATTATCATCCCATGAACAAAAATGAAAAGGATGGCATTCCAAGGTGATTCGTTGTCACCGCTGCTGTTTTGTTCTGCGTTTAACCCATTAAGGTTTACTTACCAGACCAGGCTATGTTTACAATTTGGCTCCCAGAAAAAAAAACTTGTTTAAGGATTTCTCATCTATTTTTTGTGAATGACTTAAAACTATATCGTTTGTCAGATGAGGTGCTGAAAGTACAACTACAAATGGTTAAAAGCTTTCTCAGATGGTATAAGGATGACATTTGAATTTAATAAGAGTCCAGAAGCAACATTTAAAACAGGAAAGCTGCAGCACTAAAAATCATCTTGGGACAGGATTGGGATATAAAGGAATGTGAGCAGGAGGGAGTATATAAATATTTAGAAAAAGAAGGGGATCAGCAATAAAAAATGAATAAATGTGAGTAAAGTTCAGTCAGTAATACTTCATTAGAATAAAACTGATATTGAAAACTGCCTTGACACCTATGAATAAAGTCCAAGCTTTAAATCACATTGGTCTTCATGGTCTAACTTTGAGCTGATCAGCTGGCCTCAAAAAGTATTAGATTGATTGGACATGAAAACAAGAAAAGTGCTTCACACTTACCAAATGATATATAAAATCATTGTATACCAAGATTGTCTGTTCCTTGTTCTGAAGGGAGGTATGGGCCTCCTCAAATTTGATTACGTGTGTGTGGATCTGCAGTTGTAGTATTGTGTGAAAGATTTAAAACATGAAGGAAAGTCTAAGACGACACCTTTCTTAGTTTAACAGAAGTATTTGGGTGTCATGCGGATATGGAAATCAAACCACAAGTACAGACAGCAACTGAATGTGCTTAAAAAGCAGTAGAAAATGTGTAAGAAGGATCAGATGATAAGGAAAGAAAAGTGGAAAAGACATAAATCTAGTAGCAAGTACAGAGATCTCCTTTGACATAGAAATAGTTAAGGAGGGATGAATTGAAAGCAAAAATGAAAGGCTAATAATGGTGGTCCATGGTAGTGGACTACATACAAGTTGGTTTACAAAATCCATTAAAAAAGAATTGGAAACAGTCGCACATCTTTTTTCTGGATCTGATGTGCCAACTGTTGTACTGGGGATTGCACAAACACTACAGTATAGCAGTAGATGTGAAGCATTAGAAACATGGACCACAAAGCATTTTAGAGAATGACAAAGTGTATATCACATGGGATCACCATCTCATCAGGCCTGATAACTATATCTTCATCTGCTGTGCCCCTTCTGTGTTCCTAAAAGATGAGTGCTGTGAACAACTCCAAGTCAGAAATGTCAACTAACATTAAACTGCTGTCAGTTAGCTAGTAAAGGATGTTTAGTACTAAAAAAAAATGTCCATGCTGATTGCACAACCCAGTCAGAAAGTTTATTGTAAATCAAGCATATCCTAACAGAATGAATACCAGCTGCTAAAGTTTTTTTTGAGCAGCTGGTCTTTTTTTTGGAATACACTATAAATATTTTGTGCAAGACAGGACAAATATATGGATGAATTTCAGTGACATTCTGCTAAAGTCAGGAGAGTTGAGGCTTGTGGTTACCAGTAACCATACTTCTCCATTGTAAAGAGATTTACAGAGCGTTGCTAATTTTCCTCACATATTTACCCTTCCCCTCATAATTTTTTTGATTTTCTGTTAAATCACTGAGGATTTTTGTCAGTCAGTAATGCCATACCTTAAGAGATGTTCTTCTGTTCTCATGTTGTAGTATTCAAAACCCTTGGGTTATCCTCTGCTTGCTACCCGAACGTCCGGCCAGTATACCAAAGCTTCTAGTCACTGCTAGTTACTTGGGATGTCTGATGTTGGCCAAGGGTGTGTGGGCAATAAAAGTGACGTCTGCATGTACCTTTCCTCAGAACTTCTCTGCTGCCTGTCGAACTTCAGCTCTTCTTGCCATCCCTGCCACTGGATCTTTGAATTAAAAAGATAAGTACCCCATTAGGGCCATTTTTTCTGATTCTTTGGATTACTGCATGCCTGTTTAGGTTCATGTCATCCAGGAAAGGAAAGTGCAGGTGCGGACGTCAGATCCTCCATAAGGATGCCCATGAGCTCTGCCTTTTCTGCTTAGGTCCTACACACGACCATCAGACTTGCGAGTTCTGTCAGGCCTTCGTACCCAAGACACTCTGCAGTCATCTGCATGTCCTTAATATTTACTTAGAAAAAAAACATCTTAAACACCTGGCACTAGTGATGGAAGGTCCAAAAAGAAGGCCAGAGTTTCCAGGCCTGAATATGCTGCTGCACCTTCTTCACCCGATGTCCCTCCTGTGGCCAACGTTCGCCTGGAGGAACATTTGGAATTTGCTGATATAGGTATAGCTTCCGCCGTATACGGGAGGCCGCAGAACCTAGGACAGAAAGCAGGTCTGTGGAGATCTCGCAGACATCAGCTGACGACAACAAGGAAGAGCCTCTGCTTATTATGGCCATCCAGACAGGCTCTTCCACTTCTTCAGAGCAAACAGAATGTCGGCCCTCCTTAGGCCTAACTCTCTCTAGGCCTTCCCTGAAAAAGAAGCAAAAGACTAAACATACCCCCCCCACCCCACCCCCCCGCAGAAAGCCAACTTGACTGGCAGGCCTTTTCCCAGAGCCTATTTAATGCTTTTATGGCCCTAAGGCCTGCTATGCCTGCTTCTCCACCGGCTGGCTCCCCACATATTAGTCCCAGGCCTCTGGTCGAGGACACTGTCCAACCTGAAGCAGAGGATTCCTCAGACTCCTCTTCGGAGGATTCACTTTATGTGTCACAGATGCCATCCCCTCTTGGGTGTGATTCCCCAGTGGAGGACTCTGTTGAGACAGACTCACCAGGAGAGCACCAAACCTTTGGTGAGACCATTTTGAAAAAGAGAATATTTTAAGTGGGATTTCTCTGAAAGGTCAAAGATCCTAAAACGATACTATGAGCTCTTGCAGATGGACACTCCTGATCCTTCTGCCATTCCCCCGGTCTTACCAGCATTCTTGGCTGCTTTCAATGCAGCCTCTGTGAATCCTGATTCCCAACCACCTCCTCCTCAAAGGCCTGACAGTTTCTATAAGGTCCCTGAAGGGACCAAATTCCTGATTAAATGCTCTGTTGCAGACCCTAGCACTGTTTCAGTTTCTGCAGATAAACCATCCAGACTGCTTCTGTCTGTCCTTTCCGTAGACAAGGACAGTGAGGCAATGGTGCACATTGGCAAAAAAGTTTACACTTTTGCTATCTTGACCTTCAGGGCATTAAATTACCAGATGCATATGTCTAAGTATGCCCTGGCCCTCTTGACTCAGGTCACCAAGCTTTTGGCAGATCTCCCTGACTCATCTCCTAAGGCTCAAATATCTTGCCTCATCTCATTGTCTTTTCAAGTCACAAGACATTTAATTAAATGCAACTGTGATGCTGCAGATGCGTCTGCCAGATCTGCAGTGTCTGTCTCAGTCTTTAGAAGATGCTCATGGTTAAGACAACAGCCCTTACCTGATATTAGGGCCAAACTACTGGACGCTCCCCTGGATAACTCTGCCCTTTTTGGGGCTAAATTGGATGAAGGAAGGAACTCCAGGACCTCAGACACTTGTTCATCTCCCCTATCCCCAAATTTCTTAGGAACTACCCCAACAAAACCCAGATGTTCATCGTGTTTCACTGTTGCAGTCATGACTAGGGTACTTCCCTGCCGGCAGGCAGTCCTCGGTCGGTCCGGCGTCGGCTGTTCAGCCATGCTCCCTGACGTCAGAGCGCCAGGAATACAAAGCTGACAGCTGACGCCATGTTCTCCAGTCTTTCTTGCCATGCGGTGATAGCAGTTCGCATTTGCCGGTCGGCTGACTCCTGACAAATTTTGCTAAACGTACTTCAGTCCGAAGACTTTCTTCTCCGACTCAAAGCTAAGTACCCCGTTGGGGAAACTTTTTTCTTGCTCCAGTCCGATGTCAGAAAAAGTTAATAATTGTATTTCATGTGGGAAGCAAATACCTCATAAGGATTTTCATTCTTACTGTATTCCTTGCTTAGGCCCTGACCACGACGTAGCTAGTTGTCGGTTTTGTGCTAGATTCAATCAACGTACGATTAAACGAAGGTACGATTTTACATTTCATTACTTCGGTAGACACTTTAATTACAAAATGTCGTCGGATTCGGTTCCGCTACCGGAGTTCACAAACGACGCAAGGATAAGAACAGGCCTCCGAGGTCCAAATCAGACAATATTGTACAAGTTGAGCCAGCTTCAGGTTCGGCCGTCGTCAGTGAGACGCTTTTGCAGCCCCTGTCGTCGGCCATTTCGGAACCGATGGCTGAAATGGACTCCCACGAGGAGCCAACTAGGCCTTTGAATATTTCTGTTGCAGGACCTTCGGACAATGCTCCTTCGGATGGGTCCGGAGCCGCTGTGCCGGTACCGGCTTTCGAAGGGGTTTTCAGGCCTACTCAGCTTCTAATAAAGGCAAAGACAAAGACAAAGGCAAAGACTCCTTCCAAATCAAAGACTACAGCTCAGGCCTCTTCTGATCTGGCACCCAAGTCTCAGAAACAGTTACTTAAGATGGCGGAGGACTTACTATGATTAGGGGTTCACATCCCCCTCCAGATAAAAGGCCAAGGCAGGAAGTGTATTATGACTCCTCTGATCAGGCTTCTGTTTCTTCAGTTTCTTCTTCTGACCAGGAATATTCTTTCCCTCCTTATGAGGATTCTGATGCTGAGGAATCCATTCCTTCAGCTTCTCTCCCTGAGGATTTCTCTTTTGGGGAAACTTTAAATGAAATGAGGGAACTTTTTCACTGGGAAGGACAGGAGTACTCAGAATCTAAGTAAAGACTTAGGGATTTTCTTCTTCCCCAACATAGACCCCTGGCTATCCCTCCTATTTTGGATATTGTGGATGATGCTTTTTCGGAGGCTAACTTAACTCCGGACTCTTTTCCTCCAGCTCCTGCTAAGCCAGACAGATGATATAGGGTTCCTGATTCCCACCAGTTTTTGTACAAGAATCCTACTGCTGATCATGAAACCATTTCTCAGGGTCCTAAGGGGGTTAAGGCCGCTACTGCTAAAAACCCCATTCCCACTGAGAAGGATTCCAGATCTTTAGAAAGATGGGGCAAAAAAGTGTACACTTCTGCTACTTTATCTATTAGGGCTTTAAACTGTCAATTTCATATGCTGAAATACCAGCAATTTCTTCTGTCTGTTTTGAAACAAAAGCTTACTTCCATTTCTGCCTGTGCAGATGATAAGGAATTACATGACTTAATGCATGCCACTGAACAAGTTGGGAAACATGGTTTACACTGTGGATTTGATGCCTTGGAGGCTTCTTGTAGGGCTGCTGCCTCTGGTACAGTCATTAGAAGGCATGCTTGGTTAAAGGAACAAAACTTGCCAGACCAAGTAAAAGCTAAGTTATTGGATGCTCCTGTCGAGCATAATGTTTTGTTTGGACCTAAGGCTGAAGAGGTGATAAAGAAGATGGAGGACAAGGCAAAATCCATGCAAACGGTTAAAGATTTCTTACAAGTACAGCCACGAAGATTTAGCAGGAATTGGCCTACGAAAAATTGGTCCTTTCCCAATTCATACAGGCCTCAGAGGGGTAGATACAGATGCTCCCGATGAAGGCCTCAAACGCAAGCCTCTTATAGACCAAGACAGTGGACTGCTTCCACCCCTAGGGGAGGGGAGGACAGGTCGCAAGCTCATAGAAAACAGGCTCAATGACTCCCTCTGTTGGGCTGCAGGAACTTCTTGCATGGAAACCCCACTCGGAGGAAAACTTTCTCTTTTTCACCTAAATTGGACTCATATAACCCAAGACAAGTGGGTTCTGGATGTGGTTTCAAGAGGTTACAAATTCCATTTTCATACCCTACCAAGACCAAGCGGATGGCCGGATCTTCCAAAACACCAATGGTTAGAGGCCTTAAACCAGGTGGAGGCGCTCTTGGCTATGAAAGCCATAGAACTGGTTCCACTTTCAGAGATGAGACAAGGTTTTTACTCAAGGCTCTTTCTAGTCCCCAGAAAGCAAAATTCATGGAGACCCATTCTGGATCTGTCAGTCTTGAACACTTCTCGAAATACCAAAATTCAAGATGCTTACTCTACAACAGCTACTTCCAATGCTGGCCAAAAATGCATGGATGGTAACTTTGGATTTAAAGGAGGCATATTTACACATTCCCATCAGGCAGGAATGCAGAAAATACCTCAGGTTCAGGGCCGGATTGAGGCACTATCAATTCTCTGCGCTGCCCTTTGGATTATCTACTGCGCCCAGGGTCTTCACCAAATGCCTGGCTCCAGTAATAGGTTATTGCAGACTCAAGGGAATTCAAATTTACCCTTATCTGGATGATTGTCTAATTCAGGCAGACAGCAAGGATGTCTTACTCCAGCATCTATAATTTGTTCAGAACCTTCTCAAGTTCCTGGGATTCTCTGTAAACATAAAAAAGTCAAATTTGACACCCTCACAACAGATAACTTTTCTGGGTGCTCTTCTAAACACCACAACCCAGATGGCATTTCTGACATCCGAAAAACAATTACAGCTGGCTTCAACTTTCAAAACCTTGGCAACTTTAACTCAGCTTTCCGCAAGGAAATTCCTGCAGGCTTTGGGTTACATGGCCTCCTGCATCCTTCTCGTACCATATGCAAGACTACATATGAGGAAAATTCAGTGGTACCTAAAAAGTGTATGGTCTCAGCATTGCCACAGTTTAGACATACAGATCACCGTCCTGCCTTGTCTCCAAAAGGAATTCCTTTGGTGGTCCAAGGCATGTACTCTAAACATAGGAAAACCCTTCAGTCTGCCTCCAGCCACTCAGATACTAACCACGGACGCTTCAGATTATGCATGGGGAGCCCATTTTCAGGGCAACTGTCTGCAGGGCCTTTGGACAAAGGATCAGAAGCTCCTGCATATCAATTTAAAGGAAATGTTAGCCGTACAGAGCGCTCTATTGGCTTTCAGGAATCTTCTCCAACCAGGACAGCTACTAATACGGACAGACAACACCACAGTTATGTGGTACATAAACAAGCAAGGGGGATCTCATTCCTATCCCCTTTGCAGACTAGCCATGAATCTATGGAACACAGCTCTAGCTTGCAAACTGGACCTTCAAGCTCAGTTTCTACCAGGGAAGCAAAACTTCCTGGCAGACAGTCTGAGCAGAAACTTGTCTGATCCAAACGAATGGATGCTGGACACCGAAATATTCAGGATGATTACAGCAGTCTGGGGATGTCCTCACATAGACCTCTTTGCCTCCCACCTCAATCATCAACTACAGATTTTTTGCACCAGGACTTTCCACAATCTAGCTTGGAAAGTGGATGCACTATCATTCAGTTGGAGAAACCTCTCGGGGTATGCCTTCCCGCCTCTACCTCTTCTTCCATGGGTGTTATTAAAGATCAAACAGGACAAGCCCAAGATGATAATTTTGCTGGCCCCAAATTGGTCTCGACAGTTTTGGTACCCAACTCTGAAAAACCTTTGTCTGGAGCCCCCTTGGGTATTACCACAGACTCCGAACCTTCTGTCCTAGCACCAGGGTCAGGTTCTGCACTCCCATGTCAAAACTCTCAGCATGGTGGCCTGGTTAATCCAGGGTCCTTGATTCATTCTCTCCTACCCAAGCAGGTTATGGATGTCATTTTAGAAGCCAGACGTCCTAGCACTAGAAAATCTTATGCAGGAAAATGGAAAAGATTTTGCACCTGGATGCAGGTTCAGGATTCAGATCCTCTAATTGCTAACATTCCTCTGATTTTACTTTACCTGACAGACCTCTTACATAAGGGTCTCTCTTTCTCTTCCATAAAGATCCATGCTTCTGCTATTTCTGCTCATTATAATACAAACCCTCCTATCTTTTCCCATCAGCTCATGAGACGTTTCTCAGATGAGCTAAGAACTTAAGGCCCTCTAGATCTCCTCCCATTCCTGCTTGGGATCTCAACTATGTTTTGGAATAACTCACCTTACCTCCTTTTGAGCCTGCTGCCACTTCTGACATCAAGTTTTTATCTTGGAAGACAGCCATTCTGTTAGCTCTGACCTTTGCCAGGAGAGTTTCGGAGTTGCAAGCTCTCATGGCTGTGGAACCTTATATTATTTTTCATCAAGTCTTTAAGGACTAATCCTTCTTTCATGCCTAAGGTGGTTTCCAAAGTGGCTTTAAATCAAACTATTCACTTGCCAACTTTTTTCCCCAGTCCTCAAAATAGGGGGGAAAGGATCTTGCATTCCTTGGATGTACACAGACAACTACATTTTTACCTGGACAGAACCAAGGACATCAGGAAATCAGAGCAATTGTTTGTTTCTTATGCTTCAAGTTCCCAAGGTAAAGCTATTTCAAAACAGACCATTTCTAAATGGATTGCTCATGGAATCAGATTTTGTTATTCACATCATGGAAAGCAAATCCCAGGGAGTATAAGGACTCAATCTACCAGAGCTGCTGCCACTTCAGCTGCCTTCCTCAGAGGAGTTCCTACCAAAGACATTTTGGAAGCTGCAACTTGGAGTTCAGTGCATACCTTTTCCAAGTACTATAATCTACCTCTTTACTCTAAGTCTAGGGCAGGCTTTGCATCTGCTGTTTTGCAGGGCCTTTTAGCCGCCCCCTCTTCTTTATGACCACCTCCCTTTTATTCTGCTTTGGGATTCAACCCTACAGTCATGACTGCAACAGTGAAACACGATGAACATAGTACAGTTGTGTACACCTACCATAAATGTAGATGTTCGGGTGTCTTCACTGTTGCAATCTGGGTTTCCCTCCCTCCTGTCCCCTCTTATTTTTTCTTTTGTGTGGTTCCCTTCTTCACCCTTCTTTTGAGGTGTATTTGCAAAGGGTAGGGGATCTTACTCATTTTGGAGCACCTGACATCTGGGGCAAGAAAAACTGGAGAACATGGCGTCAGCTGTCAGCTTTGTACTCCTGGCGCTCTGACGTCAGGGAGCATGGCCGAACAGCCGACGCCGGACCCAGACTTTGGGATTCTGGCCGACCTAGGACTGCCTGCCGGCAGGGGAGAACCCTACAGTCATGACTGCAACAGTGAAGACACTCGAACATCTACATTTATGGTAGGTGTACACAACTCTACTTTCATTAGAAAACACTCTGCTCCAACCTCCCCCCCCCCACTGTAGGAGCAGAAAGAACACCAGGAAGTGAAAGACCCCTTTCAAGCCTGCTTCAGACTCTTGCCCAGAGACCTCAGTTTCAGGACAGGGCAGGTAGCCTGTGACTACCTGCCTTTGCTGTCCACCCCCCCCCCAAACTCCATTCCACTGTCCCTAAGGGCTCTCTCTCTTCCAGTTCGTCAAAGCATTACGTCAGACAGGTGGGTCTTGTCCATTGTAGAAAAGGGTTATTTCATGACCTGGATCATACCTCCCTCTTTAAGAGGTGTCCCACAGACAGCCAAAGACCAGCTGCCTCTTTTCCAGTCAGTCATAGACAGCCTCCGTTCTCAAGGAATCGTACAACCTGTCCCCCTGGCAGAAAAGGGAAAGGGATTTTACTCGACTCTAGTCCCAAGGAAGGATGGACCATGGAGACCTATCCGAGATCTCTGCCACCTCAACCTTTTCTTGCAAGTACCCACCTTTCGTATGCTTACTCTCCAGGCCCTTTTTCCCTTGGTAAAGCCGCAGGGGTTTCTAGCCACCTTGGAGATAAAGAATACCTAACGGCACATCCCTATAAGGCCAGAAATATTTACGTTTTTCTCTGGGTTCTTCACATTTTTAGTTCTCTGCCTTGCCCTTTGGACTCGCTACAGCTCCAAGGGTATTCACCAAGTGTCTGGTTCCAGTGATTGCTTATTGCAGGGTCCAAGGGATTCAAATTTTTCCATACCCGGATGACCTTCTGATGCAGGCAGAATGTTCCAGATCCCTACACTACCAACTACACAAAGTTATCTCAGTCCTGCAGGCACTGGGATTCAACATCAGTTACCCCAAGTCCAACATAAATCCCTCCCATGACCACGTTTTTCTGGGGTGCAGAATAAGGGCAGATGTCATGAGAGCATTCCTTCCTCCCCAAAAGGTGGAAAACCTAAAGCAATACCTCACGCCACTGCTATGACAGCCAGGCAGTATCGCAGATTACTGGGTCATATGGCTTCCACTATTCCAATGCTGCCATTGGCAAGACTCCACATGAGAAAATTGCAGTGGTACCCGAGGTCCACATGGGCCCAACTCTCAGATCCCTTGGACTTCAACATTCCCTTCCTTCCATGCCTAAGGAAAGAGATCCTTTGGTAGTTGGACCAAGTCACGCTCATTCCAGGGCTTCCCTTACAGCCCCTTCCCCCATTTCAGGAGATGTACACAGATGCCTCAGATCTGGGCTGGGGAGCTGCTTTGGGCAGCCTGAGGGTACCTAGTCAGACACCTTCAGGCGGGAGCACAAAAACATCAGGGAAATAAGAGCAGTTCCATTTGCCTTGAGAGCCTTCCTACAAATCTGAAAAAAGGACCCCTGAAATTGTTCACAGACAACACTACAGTGCTATGATATGTGAGCAAACGGGAGAGAACAAAATCCTGCTTGGTATGCAGACTTGCACTCCAAGCCTGGGGTCTGGCAGCCCAACAGGGTGACACCCTGCAGGCAGTTTATATCCCTTCAGCACAGAACACTCAGGAAGACACTTTGAGCAGGTCCATGTGACAGTCCCATAAATGGATGCTTCACAGGGATGTGTGACACCCTGCAGGCAGTGTATATCCCTTCAGCACAGAACACTCAGGAAGACACTTTGAGCAGGTCCATGTGACAGTCCCATAAATGGATGCTTCACAGGGATGTGTTCCTGGACATTGTCCACAAGTGGGTACACCGCAAATAGACCTGTTTGCCTCCCCTCTGAACAGACAGCTACCACTATTTTGCACCAGGCTACCCAGTCTCCTAGCGAGGGCTGTAGGACACCTTTTCAGTCTCATGGAAGGGCGTGTTTCTCTTTGCATTCCCCTCCTTCCCATTCCTTCAAAAAGTCCTATTGAAAATCCACTGGGACTAACCAAAAATCTTGTTGGTGAATTTCTTTTGGCCAAGACAGCATTTGATGTTCATTGTTTTTCACTGTTGCAGTCATTACACTTGGGTTATCCTGCTGGCAGGCTACCCGCAGTCGGCCTGAATTCCAAAGTCCTGGTCCGGCATCGGTTGTTGTCACCACTTCCCTGATGTCAGTGTGCCAGGGGTATAAAAGATGCAGCCGACGCCATTTTCTTCAGTCTTTCTTGCCGCGTGGTGCCCGAAGAAAAAGCAATTTGCAAGTGCCAGTCGGCCAACTCTTGAGATTTTTGAAATCGAATTTCAGATCCGAAGTCTTCAATAAAGCTAAGTACCCCTTTGTGAAACTTTTTTCTTGCTCCAGACCGATGTCAGAAAAAGTTAACAATTGTATTTCTTGTGGGAAGCAAATACGTCATAAGGATTTCCACTCTTAATGTATTCCTTGCCTAGACCCTGACCACGACATTGCTAGTTGTCGGTTTTGTGCTAGATTTAACCAACGCATTATTAAGTGTCGGTACGATTTTGCTTTTCATTATTTTGGCAGAAGGTTTAACTACATAATGCCGTCAGAACAACCGATGACCAGAATTCATAAAAAGCGCAAGGATAAACACAAGGACAAGCATCCGAGGTCCAAAACCGACGACGAAGCCTCTTCTAGGCCAGTCGCCGGTTTGCCAGTGCTCAGTGAGGCGCTTTCGCAGCCCCTGACTCCCGCTACCTCAGAGCCACAGGCCACCTCCAACTCCCACGTGGAGACAGCTAGGCCTCTGGATACTCAAGGTATTGCCCCTTCAGAAGTCCAGAGCTGCTGAGCAGGCATCGGCTTCTGAGGGTGTCTTCAGACCTACACAACTTTATATAAAGCCTACTTCAGCATCCAAGACAAAGTCTAAAACAGTTTTAAAGACAAGGAAACCAGTACAGCATTTTCCAGGACAGGCTTCTATGCCTAAGAAACAGATGCTCAAAATGGCCGAAGACCTAATTACTTTGATCAGGGGTTCCCATCCCCCTCCTGATAAAGAGGCCTAGGCAAGACACTGAATATGATTCCTCTGGTCAGGTTTCCATTTCCTCTGATTCCTCTTCTGATCAGGGATATTCTGTTCCTCCCTATGAGGATTCTGATGCTGAAGAGTCTATTCCTTCAGCATCTCCTCCTGAGGACTATTCTTTTGGGGAAACCCTGCATACCATGAGGGAGCATTTCCATTGGGAGCGCCAGGATTATTCCGATTCTAAGAAAAGACTTAGAGACTTTCTTTTATTTCCTCAGCATAGACCTCTTGCAATTCCCCCTGTTCTAGACATAGTAGATGATGTTTTTACCTCCTGCCCCTGTTAAGCTGGACAGATACTACAGGGTCCCAGACTCCCATAAATGTCTCTGCAAAAACCCTGCTGCTGACCCAGAAACTATCTCACAGGGTCCCAAAGGGGTCAAGGCTGCTTCTGCCAAAAACCCTGTCCCCTCAGACAGAGATTCTAGGGCTTTGGACAGATGGGGGAAAAAGTTTACACTTCTGCTACCTTGGCTGTAAGGGCTTTAAATTGTCAGTTTCATATGCTCAAATATCAGCAATACTTAATGTCTTTGTTAAAACAAAAAGTGTTGACAAATTCTGAATGTTCTGAGAACAAAGATTTGCAGGATTTATTGCATGCAGCTGAACAAGTGGGAAAACATACTTTGCAATGCGGCTATGATTCACTGGAGGCCACATGCAGGGCCACTGTTACAAGTTCTGTTATTAGAAGGCATGATTGGTTAAAGGAACAGAATCTGCCTGATCATGTTAAAGCAAAATTATTGGATGCTCCATTACAGCATGATACTTTGTTTGGTGTTAAGGCAGAGGAGGTGTTAAAGAAAATGGAGGATAAGGCAAAATCTGCAGACAGTAAAGGATTTCTTACAGGTACAGTCACCCAGATTTAGCAGGAACTGGCCCTCTAAGAATTGGTCCTTGCCAGTGTCAGACAAACCACAGAGAGGCAGATTCAGATGCCCTAGAGGCAGGCAACAGCCCCAGGGCTCATACAGGCCCAAACAATGGGGTGCTTCTACCTCCAAAAGCGGAGAAGACAAATCACAGCCTTATAAAAAACAGTCCCAATGACTTCCCTCTGCCAGTGCCAAGCACTTATTTTTTGGCAGCACCCTTAGGGGGAAAGCTAGCACTTTTTTCACAAAACTGGCACGAGATCACCCAGGACAAATGGGTCTTAAATAGAGTCTCTCAGGGTTACAGGTTCCACTTTCACACCCTTCTAAAGGCAAAAGGCATGCCAGACTTGCCACACAATCAATGGCAAGAGACACAAAAACAAGTTTCATCTCTCATGGACAATGGGGGCTATTCAGCCAGTTCCACAACAAGAGCAGGGACAAGGATTTTACTCAAGACTTTTCTTAGTACCAAGAAAGGGCAAAGCATGGAGACCAATTCTGGACCTGTCTATTCTAAACACTTTTCTGGAGTCCCAAAATTCTAAATGTTGACTCTACAGCAGCTTCTGCCCATGTTGGACAAGAAGGCTTGGCTTGTAACTTTGGACCTCAAAGAGGCATACCTGCATGTCTCAATCAGACAATCTTGCAGAAGATACCTCAGATTCATAGCTAGCTCACTGCACTACCAATTCTCTGCACTGCCCTTTGGCTTATCTACTGCGCCCAGGGTCTTCACAAAATGCCTGGCACCAGTAATTGCATTTTGCAGACAAAGAGGAATTCAAATATACCCCTACTTGGACGACCTGCCTTATTCAAGCAAAGGACAAAGATATTCTACTACAGCATCTGGCATTTGTAAAAAGAGTACTAATTTGCCTAGGGTTCACAGTAAACGAAAAGAAATCAAAACTAGTACCCTCTCAAGAGATAATATTCCTGGGTGCAAGCTTAAATACAACTGCCCAGATGGCTTATCTCACGCCAGACGAACAAAGGCATCTGACTTCTTACTTCAAAGGCTTGGCAACAAAGACCCAGTTATCCGCAAGAAATATTCTGCAGGCTCTGGGCTACATGGCATCCTGCATTCTGCTAATTCCATATGCAAGACTGCATATAAGGAAACTACAATGGTATCTAAGAAGTGTTTGGACTCAACATTGCCACAGCTTGGAAACAGTAATTACTCTCATTCCCTGCCTGCAGCAGGAATTTCAATGGTGGGCACAGGCCTGTCACCACAACAAGGGACAGCCATTCACCTTACCCACTGCCAGGCAGACACTAACAAAAGATGCATCAGATTATGCGTGGTGGGCGCACATGGCAGGAAAATGTATTCAGGGCACATGGCCCACAAACCAAATGCATCTTCATAGCAATCAAAAAGAGATGCTAGCTGTACAAAATGCCCTGACAGCCTTCAAGGACCTACTTCATCCAGGACAACTACTGATAAAGACGGACAATACTACAGTCATGTGGTACATAAACAAGCAAGGGGGCACACATTCCTACCCCCTCTGCAGGAAAGCCATGACTTTATGGAACACAGCATTGACTTTTCAAGTACATCTGCAAGCACAATTCCTGCCAGGAAAGACAAATACTTTGGCAGACGAACTAAGCAGAAACCTCATGGATCCTCACGAGTAGAAACTGGACCCACAAATCTTCAACATGCTAACAGGGAAATGGGGATGCCCAGACATAGATCTATTCGCTTCCCCTCACAACTGCCAGCTACAGAGATTCTGCACTCGGACTTATCACAAGCAAGCATAGAAAGTGGACGCCTTTTCATTCAGCTGGAAAGCCCTTACAGTATATGCCTTCCCTCCTCTGCCTCTCCTCTCCAAGGTACTCCTAAAGGTCAGACAAGAGAAGCCAAAAATGATACTGATTGCCCCAGACTGGCCACGCCAGCACTGGTACCCAATCATAAAGAGCTTGTCTCAAGGCCCAGCCTGGACATTGCCTCTAATACCTCATTTGCTAACCCAACAGAACAATCAGATCCTGCACAGCCAACTCAGAAACCTAAATCTGGCTGCATGGCGGATAATGTAATTCAATCAGGACACACCTCTCTCTAAAGCAGTTATGGATGTTATTTTGGAGGCCAGGAGGCCCAGCACCAGAAAATCTTATGCAGAAAAATGGAAGAGATTCTGTGCTTGGAACCAAGCACAGGGAATTGACTCGTTTGAACCAAATATTCCTCAGATTTTGCAATATCTAACTGAGATGCTGGACAAAGGCCTATCCTTCTCATCAATTAAGGTCCATGCCTCTGCCATTTCAGCTCATTACATTATGGACCCACCTATTTTTTCTCATCCACTGCTAAGACAGTTTCTCAGAGGGGCCAAAAACATAAGACCTCCAAGGAGAGCTCCAGTACCTACATGGGACCTCAATTTTGTCTTGGAAAAACTCACACTGCCTCCTTTTGAGCCTGCCAATACAGCAGAGATAAAATACTTGTCATGGAAAACCGCTCTTCTTCTAGCAATAACTTCAGCAAGAAGAGTTACAGAGTTACAGGCACTAATGGCTGTGGAACCTTTTATTATTTTCCATCAGGACAGGGTTTCTCTAAGGACAAACCCGACATTTATGCCTAAGGTAGTGTCCAGCGTGGCTCTTAACCAAACCATACATTTACCTACCTTTTATCCAAACCCACAGAATAAGGGGGAGAGACTTCTGCATACTTTGGACATACACAGACAGCTACGCTTTTACTTGGACAAGACTAAAGCCTTCAGAAAGACTGAGCAACTGTTAGTGGCATATGCTGCCAATTCCCAAGGAAAAGCCATTTCAAAGCAGACTTTTTCAAAATGGATAGGCCACTATGTTCATTTCTGTTATTCACAACATGGCAAATCAGTGCCCAAGGGCATTAGGCCACATTCTACCAGAGCAGTAGCCTTCCTCAGAGGCTGAGAGCAAACCGTTTTTTCCTCAGAAGAGTACCAACCAAGGATATTTTGGAGGCTACAACACGGACTTCAGTGCACACTTTTACAAAGCAATACAATTTACCTCTCTACTCTAAATCCAGAGCAGGCCTTGCCACTGCAGTTCTGCAGGGCCTCATAGCCACTCCAAACCCTGTTTAGGCCCAGCCACCCATCCTCAGCTTTGGGATTCAACCCAAGTGTAATGACTGCAACAGTGAAACACGATGAACATAGTACACTTGTGTACCTACCATAAATGTAGATGTTCGAGTGTATTCACTGTTGCAGTCCAGGTTACCCTCCCACCATCCCCCTTTTTTCTTTGCTGGGACTTATCTGTACCTATCCATTCTATACAACCTATGTGGTGTATTTGCTTGTAGATGAAGGTTATGTGCATGCTTTTTTATTATCATAATTTTTACAGGCTACCCTTTTGGGGGCACCTGACATCTGGGGTAAGAAAAACTGAAGAAAATGGCGTCGGCTGCATCTTTTATACCCCTGGCGCACTGACGTCAGGGAAGAGGCGACAGCAACCAACGCCGGACCAGGACTTTGGTATTCAGGCCGACTGCAGGTAGCCTGCCAGCAGGATAACCCAAGTGTAATGACTGCAACAGTGAATGCACTCGAACATCTACATTTATGGTAGGTACACAACTGTACTTTCCCCCTCTTTCTGCATTTAGCTAGGGGCAGTCATCACAAGTTACCTCACAGAGTGGACCATTTCACACAGGTCAAGGGATTCCTAATCCATCCCCACCTGAAATCTCTGAACCCAGCTCTGAGCGTAATAGAATTTTGATACCTTACAGACACCTTTTACACCAAGGATGTGCTATAGTCCTACATGAGGCCAGGAATCCTAATGCTAAGAGATCTTATTTGTCTAAATGGAAAAGACTCTCCATGTGGTGTCTACAAGACAGCTAGACCACTTCAAGGTGAGGTCTCCTTAGTGCTGTCCTATCTGTGTGAACTCTTGCAAGAATGGTTGGCATATTCCTCTGTTAAGGCCCACCTAGCTGCTATTTTGGCTTGTCTGCCTCTTGACCCTCTTCTAGCATCTAAGCTTCCTGCAAAGTTATTCCTCAAGGGAGTACTGCATCTCAGGACCCCCAAGAGGCCGGTTTGCCTGCATGGGACCTGAGCTACGTTTTAGAGAAGCTCACAGTTGCTCCGTTTGAACCAGCATCTAAAGCATCTCAGAAACACAGTATCTGGGAAACTGCACTCCTGTTGGCCTTGACATCAGCCAGAAGAGTGTCAGAGGTCCAGGCCCTCATGGCAACACCTCCCTTTCTCCTCTTCCACAAGGATAGAGTGACCCTGAAAACCAACCCCTCCTCCTTGCCCAAGTTGGTCAATGAACTGTCCTTAAACCAAGGTATTCACCTTTTTTCCACATCCCCAGAATGACATTGAAAGAGTCTTGCATTCCCTTGATATTCCCAGACAGCTTAGATTTTACTTTGACAAGACCAAGTCCATTAGGAAGTCAGAGCAGTTATTTGTCTCATTACACCCCGGGTCTCTGGGAAAAGCAGTGACAAAACAGACCATTTCTGCCTAGATTTCCAGGGTTATATTCTTTTACTTACACCTACCATGGAAAACATCTAAATTCAAAAATTAAAGCCCACTCCACTAGAGCCATGGCCTCATTTGGAGCCTTCTTTAAAGGACTGGACACTGCTTCCATTGTAGAGGGAGCTACATGGACATCTGTCCATACCTTCACTAAACACTGTAGACTGGATCACATCTCCAGATCTAGAGCGGAATTTGCTAGGGCAGTCCTACATGGTTTCATGGAAAACAATTCCATGCCATCACCCCCACCCCACCCCCTTCTTCCCTTTGAGCTTTGGCACTCACCCAAGGATTTTGAATACTGCAACATGAGAATAGAAGGACATAGAATAGTTGTGTAAAATCTTACCATAACCATAGATGTCCTTCTCTTCCATGTTACAGTATTCATTCCCTCCCTCTTAACCCCACTTTTCAATTAAAATTATCCCTTCTTGGATGGCACAGGACTTGTACAGCTGTCCTGGGACTGGGATCCAACTGGGGCATTCAGTTCTGAGGAAAGGTACATGCAGACATCACTGTTGTGGCCCTTGGCCAAAAGTCAGACATCCCACATACCTAGCAGTGACTAGAAGCTTTTGTATACTGGCAAGATATTCGGGTAGCAAGCAGAGGATAACCCAAGGGTTTTGAATACTGTAACATGGAAGAGAAGGACATCTATGGTTATGGTAAGATTTTACACAACTATTCTTTTCATACTTCCTATAGTTCTCAAAATGTATATCGATGCCAAAACCTGTTGCATGAACTTTTTAAATGATTTATACTAACATTTAAAAATTTGCATTCTGCCCTTTGTCCCCCTTTTATTTTTGGCTTTGTTCAGAATTCTTGACAAAAGCAGCCAACATGTAAGCTAGAAATATATATAAAAAAAAATACCAAAAGTTAGAGAGAAACCACTCTTTTCTCACTCATGATGAAACTACACCAACCATGGGTAAATCCTGTGATGACCACGCTCAGTCATGGATTATTGTTAAAATATTGCCCAGTTCCATTTATTTTTGTGGCATGGTCAGTAAGCCTTTGGCCCTCTGTTGTGACAACTTTTTGTGACATTATCAAGTTGCATCCCCAACAAAAAGTTTGAGGGCCCAAAGTAGTAAGCCATATGGATTGGAAAACTCAAGCTCAAAGAAGACATGAATCCTGGCCCTGCTCTAGGCTGTTAAATGATAATGGTCTTGTAAACAGGTCTTCAGTTAAAACACACTCACATTATAGTGTAATGTAGAACATGTACTGTATAGTACGTGGGCAAGCTTTTGCAGATCTGTTATAACTCTGCGCATTTTAGGTGTTTATTAAAATGCTTTATCATTTCTTTACTTTTCAATTAATTAAAAGGAGATTAGAGTATGAAGTGTCTAAATGGTACTTTTTGTAATGCAGTATAAAGTTCTGTTGTGTAGTGACATTGAGACAGAAGTTACCTTTGTGAAAAAGGCAGATGTCCATAGCTGTGGGAGTGAGCCAGGTGTTTGCTATCACTGTATTTTGAAGGTCTAAGGCTAGTTGTACACAAACTGGATACTACCTTTTTTTTTTGCTTTTCTGTTTAATGTATTAGTTATCCTTCACTTTCACTTGTTCTTCTTCAAACACATCAGTAAGATTCCGGGGGGATTTCACTTCCAATATCAGACTGCCAGAAAACCTAAATCAGTTTCAAAACAAGTGCGGGTGATTTAGGCTAAAGATGATTGAAAAACTAAATTTTGTTTGTTTTTAAGAGCATTAGGCTAAATCTAGATATAGGACGGACCTCTGAAGTAAAGTGCATTTCTGCAAATGTGTTTTTGCAACAGTGTGATCTGCTGTGAGATAACCTATTCCAACTCTAGGTTAATCTGCAATTTTTTTAGGTGCATTACTACATAATATGTGTATGTTTTTGTCATCATCTTAAATGAAGATGTGCTTTAGATAGTATTTGCCTGTAGCTAATGCATGCTTTGAGACAGACAGGAGATGTGTGTTCATTTTTATTCTCTGTTCCTTTACTAATGGAGATTCATTAGAGTGGCAATACAGTTAGAATTAAGAACCAGAGACTGTTCTTCGATAGGTAATGTATTAACTCTGATGAGTTAATAAATGCGCTGATGCTGACACTGGAATACTACTGTTTGTGACAGTATGCTGCATTACCAGCATACATTTGCTAACTAGAAGCAGAAGGAAACCAATACCCTACATCAGAGTTCCTTCTAACTGATGTAGGTGGTGCTCTTTTTTTCAGTTGTTATGTTTGTATATTGCTCTGATTTATGTGCAGCCTTCTGCAGCATTGCCATCTTAACACCAACTGGCTTTTCAGTTACTTACACAACTCATCCTGTTTGTTGAAGAAGAGGACAGAAGAACTTGCATGGCAACGTGGTCAATGCAGTAAGCCTTTGTGGAGGCATAGTGATACATTTGTGCAAATCTGAAGTATAGTAAAATAAATGTGTGTGTTGAATTTTGTGTAAACTGTGTTAATTATAAGGAAAACTTTCTTTATAGTTCACTTTCGCTAAGATTTTTGTCTTGAGTAATTTTGTTTATTTTTAATAGGAAGTGGCGAAGATGGTGAAAAAGATTAGTTGCAGTTTCCTCTCAACGTGTATGGCAACATTTCCACTGTACACCAAGAAGAAGCAAATGGCAACAGCTTTCAGGAGTGGATGTCAAGATCTTCCAGAGCTTAAGTGTCTCAGTACAGCACTAGTTAATGCAAACCAGGACTGCAAAACAAGACTGCCCTACCACCACTATAAATGGTCTTGCTTTAAGTTTTATAACAAGTCGAGTTTCAGTTGGCCAAGTCAAATCAACAAGTAAAGGTTGCCTTGCTTTAAATGTCTTACGGTCTCAAGCATAATTAGCTGTCTGAGTTATATGTCAGTTAACAATCTTCATCGCCGCATTAAAGTGGCATGAAAAGCATACTTTGATCCATAAAGACCATACTGCTCCCCTGCACAGCCCTTTCAGGTTTTCTGTCTTTTGCTGTCTTCTTTATTGATAATTAGAGCACAGAATGCAGTATTGTGACCCTTTACCTGGGAAAGGTGCATGCATTTATTGAACTGTGAATGCAAATTTTGCTGTTTTGCGTAGTATGTTGCAAAGCTCATTGGCTGGTTTTGTAGTAATTTACCTAAAGATTTCATTCAGAGCTGTGCCTTAACAAAATATAAGAATTTAAAGGGCACTAAAGAGCATGGCTCACAACTGTGTCTGATTTTGCCAAGGAAGTGAATAGCAGAGTGGGACACAGGTCATCATTACTACTTCACAGAGCTTGGTTCTGCGGGTTGGTTGTTAGCTGGGGTGTCTCTTCCTGTGGAGTTTGCTTGTCCTTTCTGTGTTCATGGGGGAGAGTTGGCAGATGATCCAGTTTCCTCCCACATTCCAAAGACATGCTGTGGGATGTATTGTCAGTCCTTCAATTTGGCCTGCAGAACAGTGAGTAGGTGTCCTGCACTGGACTGGCATGTTGTACAGGTTTTTTTTTCTGTCCATTGAGTGCCAAAATGTATGCAGTTCCCCCATGGCCGTGAATCAAAGGTAGGAAGTATCAGAGAATCAGTAAATTAATGGAGTTTTCCTTGTCTCACATTAAATGAGTCTGACAAGACACATCAAGGATTACAGGAATTAAATAATGCAATCACTGATGTTGCACATCTTAACATTCAGAAAGTGCATTATGAGTACAAATCTCATTGTTTAATTGTATAGTGTCAGTATTTAAAAAATGCCTTGATTTGGGAAGTTTGTCTCTGATTATATGTGGCTTTGCTTATGGTTGTTGAACTTACAAGGTTGAGAGCTGTGTCGCTTTGTCAGCCCTCATTAATGTAGCACTTTTAGTTGTATTTTTTTGTGAAAATTCACTGTCTCTATCCTGTTAATGTAAGTAAACCTGGAAGTAATTTGTCCTTAATACAGTGAATTAAGTACAAAAATGAGAAGAAGTGTTAAGAAGCACCTAGAAATAGTTTTGCAAATTATGCAAACCCTCTTATTAGATGTTTACTTTCACAAAGTGTAAAACAGAAAACCTAATGTCTACATAACTGCGTACTAAAATGCAACCAGCAGAGAGCTCCTATTTGCCGCCAGTCATTAGACATGCAACAAACACTTCCTTTTATGCTAATAACAAAGTATAGTACAGTATATTCTGTACTGGTATTTGTATCTGTCTCTTTGAATTTCCTGTGATAAGCATCCGTATAACATCAAACAGGAGGGCAAATCATAAAACATACTTCAGGTAGTATTTACTGCTCATGTGCATAGCTACCCTACTTTAATTTAGACTTGCAAAAAGCTGTCCTAAGTAAATTACTTAATTTTACTGCCAGGTTACTAATCAGCACCATGTCTGTAATTGTACGAATACTGAAAGCTGTGGCATTGAATTTAACAGTGCTTAACTATCAAATACTTTCTAACCAGGAATAATCTAGCAGCCAGCAAAAATTATGTTATCACACTGGTTCAAGGCACTCTACTGCACCAAGTGGGGGGCTCTGACATCAGCCTGTTCTAACTCCAAGATTACACAAACTCTGTGTAAAGGAATTATTTGATTTTGTTTGCCCCAAAGGTTGTAATACCTTGGTGTAAGCATATGTAGGTGGTGTTGGTGATGTGACAAAGCCACAGGGTTGCCCCCCCCCCCCCACACACACACACCGTACAGTAGCACATTATTGTGTGTGTTAAGCTAGGCTATGCATATCCTGGTTATTATTTCAGTGTTTGTCCTTCTACAGTTTTAGTAGGATATGTTAATTTACTTCTGATTTGGTGGAACTGTAGCTGGTTTTATGTAATGTAACCATCATAGCCTCTTATTGTACCAGAGATATGATCAATATGAGACTTTTTTTATGACAGCTGCACTGCAAAATAGTGCAGTTCTTGTCACCTGCAACCCTATTTGAAACTGTTGTTCATGCCCATTGTCCTGCTTGACTGGCCTCCATTCAATCACTGTATGATGCACCCCTAATCACAGTGAGCTAAGAACATTTGAAGGAGTGTGCTGAGTGTATGTACTATGTTTAACTCTTGAGTTTTAAATGGGTTATTTAGCTGAATCCAAAGAAAATGCTCTATACAAGTTCCAGGGTGTCCTAACCTTTTACTCAGTACTAGCAGTTTTAGCAGAGACCACTAACAGAATATTCTGTGCCTCACCAGTGGCATCCTGTCTCATCATGTTATAACCATGTCCCAGATTGTACTGCAGTTTGTTTCCTGTGTAACACTTTCTTCAAGAAGTCCCCCATCTCCGTGTATACCCTAACTCAGGGTAGTATTTTGTTGTAGTCATTGCTCACAAGTGAAATGCATCTAGTAGCAGCTGGCTGCTGTGTCAGTGACATAGCTAATACTTTCTCAGAGCCAGTGGTAAAGTACTTAAGTTTGTCCTGCCCAAATGTACTCAGGAAGTGGGAACTGTACTTCTTGCATTCCATTTCTGAATCTTGAATATTTGATTTAGATGACAAAGAGAAGGTTGCTTCTAGCCTTGTTGTCTTAAATCTGAGATGGGTAAACACAAACTGAATTATCTACTTTCCAAAAGCAAACGTTTTCAATTTTGCATTGTACCCGGTGTATTGCAGTGATCATCGAATCTCTGCATAGTGTTGTCTGTGCATGCTGTTGCAGGAGGCACAGGAGCCACAGAATGTGATGTATTAAAACAGTGGGCATTTTGAAACAGTATTATTGTTCCCTTTCTCCAGCCTTATAGTCTCTATCATTGTGTTACTATAAGGTTATTAGTTAAATAGGGCTATCCTTTACTGATGAATATGTGGACATGAGTAATGCGCATGCAGTGTTTTAGCATTTCTTAGTTCAGAAATGCCTAAGCTACTTAAAAAGTGCTAACATGGCAGAGGTTTTCAAGAGAACTGATAAGGAGCACCTTCTGCTATTACTAATAGCTCTGAGGCAGAACAGCAGTGCAGTTTCAGTGTTTTGGAGGGGAATAGTATTTACAGGGGAGAAAAAAAATATTTCCAGACTTGTATGGCATACTAGAACTACTGAAATCACAGCTGTCAACCTCTTCACTTAAGATCAGGGACAGAATCCCTAAAGTGGGAAAGATTTTTAAATATTTTCATTATTCGCTAAATGATAATAAAAGGAGATGTTTGCAGTTTATTAAAAATTAGAAGTATGTAAATATATTTATGTGGACTTTTTTGGGAATTGTAATCCCTAACTGTTTTGACTCAATTTTACAAAATTTAATGGAAGTATAGCAAAATTGCTAATGTCCCTGAAATCACAGACAGTTGATGGGTATGAATTAGACAGTATTTATTGTTTATATACTTTTTCTTTCCTTTTACTTGCTGACCACCAAGCCTCCACTAATACTATGCCGATTCATTCCCCATCGGTGGAGTGAAGACCAGTTGCAGTGGTTCCATCAAGGCAGCTTTGAGAATTTTTCCTTTTTCTAGCCTTAACCTTCACCTGGCAGCTGATATGCTTACATAAACATGCTGTGCCTTGTCGCCCCCTCTAAATGCGTACATTTCCACTCATGCTCCATGGATGTAGGTTAACAGAGTGCATATTCTGGACCCATACGCTGAATGCTATTCTCCTCTGTCTGCAATGTATATTGACATTGCAGAGTGCTGAGCCACTTCCAACACTTTCCCCAAGGGTGGGGTGAGCAGGCACCAGGCACTCCCTTCCACCCTCCCATTTTGTGTACTCCAGCTGTCAAGTTACTAGTCAGTCCCCTGCCATATTGGTCACAGTTGGAGCTTATATCCCTGTATGCCATGGAGAGCCGACAGTGCAGTGTTGCAATACATCTGTGTTCCTATATTGTCCTACAGACATTGGGTGAACTGTTAAATGTGTGTTGGCTGTTTAGACATGTATTTTATTAACAGTTCCTTTCCTCAAGCATCTCTGATTTGCAGTTAGTAATTTACTGTAGGAAATACTTCAGGTGTCCCTAATGTGTGTTGTACTCAAATTTTCATTACGGATCTTAACTGGATGTAGAATTTCTTAGCATTGTTCAGTCAATGCAGTAGTTTGGTTTTGTGCAATAGATGTTTTTAAGACATGATACCAGAAAATGAAAATTACTCTGGATGAAAAGCATATTTGATAACATTGTTTTGTACATTGCATTAGAAATCATTTAAGAAAAGAAACTTATTCAGGGCAAATGACAATACTTCGCTGGAAGAAAATCAATCACTGTTAACTTTATTTTTAAATACCGAATCAGGACGTTTTATGTTGGCAGAACGCATATGCATTTGTCTTTCTGTGCACAGTTGGACTTCAGATTTGAAACCTTTGTACCATTATGTCATTTTGGAATTCTCAAGTACTTGAATTGTTCATTTCTCCAGTTATTTTTATTGTAATCAAATTGCACTACATTAATATTTCTGTATTGTATTATATAAAACAGCAATTTCAACAGGTTGATGACCTGAATTTTCCAGATTTCAAGTCTGTCTGTGTTAGTATTTTTTATCATCATGGAATATAAGATTTCTGTGTTTTGTTTTCAGATGCATGAGATGACAGTGTAGGTACACTTACTGCCCATTTACCTGGAGCAATAATAATGTTTCCTCGGTGTAGAACGGACATGAAGTTGTGCAGTAGCTCAGGATCGGTAAACTGGGTGGATCCTTTTGTCAGGATCTTTAAAGATATCACCGCCATTTTATGCAAATCCAATTTCTGCCTTTTTCATATTTACTGCATTTCTACTGAATGGTTAAAAAAAACTTTTTTAAGACAGCTTAGTGGTGCACATACTATAAAAGCTTATTGTGGCATCCAGCAGCATTTGGGAACTTTGTAGCTCAGAATCTGCCTGCATATCAGGGTATAGGTAAAGGTCCCCTTACATCTGCATGTAATTTCACTTGAATATTATAGTAATCATACCTCACATATTGAGCCATTGTAACATTTTTGCTCCAGACAGCTCTTGGTGTTGAATGTAGGAGCGTTTTTTTTAATCTAGAGTAATGCTACAGTATTCATTTTAAGAGATGTTTTTTTCATCCTGTTCCTACTTTTAACAAATCATTTTAAGTCTGAGCAGTATTCGTGTCACAAACATACATATTAGAGATGTTTTCTTGTAAAGACTCTCAGATGTGTATATTTATTCATAGAGTTTCCTTAGGGTTGTAATGAGGAATATTACTAAAGCATATCTATTGTCTGTGTCACACAAAACACTTTTGGAGTCATGTATGCATCTCAGCCTTCACTTCTTAAGCACTACATTTTGCCTGCAGAAATCATAATGCTCTATTAATTTTCGTTGTGTGCTACTAGGGAATATTTTCCTGTTGGACCACATGATGAGGGATGCAGGAAGTGCACCAAAGTTGAATATGTGGGTCCTTGCATAAGTTGTATGTAGAATTTTTGGTGCATTTTATTTAACATTTTGGAAGAAATGTTAACTTTTGTAATGTGTCAACTTTTCATTTTAGGCAGGCATTAGTGTTCCTAATAAGTGTATCATGCAGGGAATCTGTTTAAGTTAAGATGTATGGATGACCATCGTTTAAGAAAAATTTGACGCCTGTAGCTTTTAGAAAGGGAATTCATGTTTTATTCACTTCAAGAGCAGTGATGCTTAAAAAGCTGTCAGAATTTTGGTTGATATCTGTTTTCTTGACAGCATTTTGAAATTTTACATTTTGGTGTAAATAATAATTTTACACTGATTCCAAGAGTTCTTCTGTTTTCAGTGCTTTCCATATTCCCAGTTTTGATGTGTTGCTCTCTTTCACCTTGTTGTTTAGAAGTATCTTGGAGTAATAATGAATGTAGAACCTAAAATCCTTGTTGTTTAAGCGGTGTACCTTTTATTGCGACCTGTGTTTACCTCTTCAGATTTCTTGTATTTGGCTGTAAATAGAGACACGTGCAGAAAAGCTGCCCAGCTTTCCTATAACCGTACTACTTACTTTAGGGTTTTTCTTGCAACTGATTTATATTGTTGGACTTGTCTCTCTCTGTCTCTCTCTCACACACACACACACACACACACACACACACACACACACACACACACACTGTTGTTACTGTCATTGGGGCCAGCAACATTATCACTTCCACTTCAGGAGGTAGTAGTATCTGCCACTGTATCCTGACCAGTTTTTGTGTATTTATTGGGTACAATGGCATTAAAGATGTGGACTTGTCACCAGTCCTTGACCAGGTACTATGATCCAACAGGGCATAGCAAAATTCATTTTAAAATGGGTGGCAAAAGCCAAACACACTCTGACTAGGCTTGTAAATGCCCTAGGGCAGATAGCCTAGTATGAACCTATGAACTTGTCTCAGGGGTAATACTTGAGGAGGGCATTAGGTATTTTGATACTCATCTGTCAGTTAACACATAATATTAAAAATATGAGCAGTTAATTGGCTAATTCCTGTAGTCCAGGGCTTGATTCCCCTATGCATCCATGTGCCTACTGTGCAGCTCTGAGTAAGTTATCTAATTAAAGCTCTTCTGGGTTAATCCTGAAAAGATACACTTGTGTCTAGCAGGCTTCCCCATTAACAGATTAAAAAAATACTCTTGTCTATTCCCATTTTCACATCTCTGCCTAATCTGTCTTTAATTCAGCCATGGGCAGTGGCTCTTTAGCAAACTCCTGTCTTCAGTTAATTGATTTTTACTCTGGTAGTCCAGTAGGACAATAAGAAACAACTGCTGTATCATGTGGGCCAATGTTCTCCTGTCTGAAAACATGGTAAGAACAGGCTAAAGAAATACCTTATGTATGCTTTATTTCCTTCCAGTCAAACAGAGAGGGAGAGATCTGACTCATTCTAATTGAAAGAGTTTCTGCTTCCTCTACAGCTGTACATTACAATCTTGATTGTTTCCTTTTGTCTCAGTATTTGCATTCTATAATACTAAAATTTTGCTTCTACATCAGTGTGTTATCCTGACCAAGTCAATGTGTTACGATCTTGACGTAGGTTCTGCTGCCTCTACATCAATATATTGTCTTCCTAAGGTTCTGCATTCTCTGCCACAGTGCCTCATGTACAACAGCATGTTATAATTCTAAGGTTCTGCAGCCTCTACATCAGTATTTTATGAGCCTTAGATGATTGAACAAGGATTACCTCACTGACCTTGAAGTCAGCCCCAGGTGGACACTGATTTGGAGGGTTCTATGGACTAATGCAGACTGTGAACTTACTTGTCTTGAACAAGGTATGGTTAGAAGTCAACTTTTAAAGTCTGCGATCCAGTGTCCTATTTTGTAACACACATCATGCATTCTTAGTGGAGAGGGGTATATTTTTGGTTGGATGTCTTCATCTGGATGTTTTGATAGTAGTTCCGAAAAAGGATGATAACATTTATGCTGTATCTAATCATATGCCTAATGTCTCTAAAATGAATTGTGGATGTTGTATCCTTCTATGTGTGGAAGCAGAAGGCTACTACAGTTTTTTTTTTGTTTGTTTTTTTTTAACACCGTTATTAAATTATAACATAAGACACACATACATTACAACATGAAACAAACCACATTGCACAATTCCTGCCTTCTCTTAAACCTCACTCCTCCTCTTGAAAATTACTCTGCATGTGTTGTTCCTACAAATTTCTATGTAATTTGCACCTTCACGTTTCTCAAAATCCCACATTCTTTTGTATTCTTTACAATATTCAGTGCATCATTTACAGTTGGTTTAGGTTTTAATTTCCATTTTCTAGTAATTGCTTTTTTGGTAGCCGACAGCATTAAACTTGGTAAGGCTTTTCTGTGTCTAGGCAGTTCAGATCCTGTCCCCCAGCTCAAAAGGTTCATTTCCATAGTACCAGCCACTTGCTCCTCTAAAATTTTTGACAGAGTACTCTGCAAGTAATTTTGAAAGTCTGCCAGCACAGTTGTTGTATCTTTCGGCTTTTCCCGGTTAGGGGTCGCCACAGCGGAACTCCGGTCCGCTAATGATTGGCAGTAGATTTTTACGTACAGAGTTGCCAGCCCTGACACACAACCTTCAACGAAGGTACGCCCATTCACGCATGTTTCCACATAGAAGACGCTTTAGCTGAGAATCGAACAGGACGTCTTACTGTGAGGCGACAACGCTACCGCAGCACCACCACCGCAGCACTACACTTACAAAAAAAACATGTTCCCAGTTACCTTTGTGTTTCCAGTCAAACTCCAGCATTTGTTATCTCTCTCTAGATAATTCCTGTGTAGTATGCTTAGGACATAAAAATAATTTTGCAAACACTTCCAAGCAAAAACCCTATGACTTCTGGATATATATGTGTGAGCCATAGAAATGTCCTCCCACTGTTCTTTTGTAAATTCTTTCCAGTCTCTCTTCCTAACCTTTTCTGACCTCCTGCGATTGATTCTTGTAGTTGTCATGCAGCGTTTTATATGCCTTACTAAGTATTCCCATTTAACAGCAGCTTTTGTTCTAGACTGAACTAAGTAGTCTTAATAGAGCTTTTTTTTTCCCCTCCATGTAACACTCCCATATCCCTTTCTGTTTGTATATACTCTGTTGATCCCTGGTAGGGAAGATGGCCTATAAAATGTAGTCCAAACTTCTATTTGGTCTCATCCCCACTTTACCTTTCCCTCTCTGGTTATTTGTTCCCAAAACCATGGTTCCTTTGCCAGTTTATTCAAGTAAATTCTTGTCTGCTCTTCCATATTTTCTGTACCCCTACTTGCAGTTATCCCAAGTGACATTTCCTTTCTCCATTCCAATGTTAGCTTAGTTCTTAGAATACTTTCTGCTACTTTATCTGCTACTTTATGAATGCAATATTCTGTATGATTGTTATTATTCCCCTTAAGGCTCTGCATCCAGAATCTTACTCTCCTTATTTCTCAAACTTTCCTCATGTTTCATTTTCTCTTTGCATTTTGATGCATAATTTTCTACTTAAGTAATATACGTGAGCCCTGAGTAGCTCTAAAGTAGGCATTCAAGTCAGGTAATCCTAAAGCATCTTGTTTTATGGAAAAGATCAGCTTATCCCACTTAATTCTTACTGTCTTCCTCACTGAAATAAATTCCTTCAAATTTTTATTAATTATTGCCCACAATTTCCCCTCTGGTTGATAAAAATATGCTTGACCACTGTACAAAACTAAAGGGACTAAAAACATTTTCACAGCTTGTATCTTCCTATACGTATCCATAATCAAAAGCTTATACAGTTTCTCAGTTATGTTATCTTTTATTTAGTATCTTCCCACATATTCTTAGCTGCCATAACCGAATCCGTTTTAATCCATGTACCTAAATAATGCTCTCATAAATATTGTTAATGCTGAAACAATTAGTGTGTGGGTACAGTCTATCGCTATTGCTTTTGTTTTATCTTCATTAATTTTACATCCCAGAATAACTTAAAACTGTCTTAAATGTTCCATAACACAGAAATATCCTTTCTGAATTTATCAAATAGAGTAATATCTGCAGCTGTAGCTAAATTTTCTTGTTTACCATGCCAGTTATATCCCTGAATTTGCGAGTTCCTTATTTCTTTGCTAATGGTCTCTAAAAGTAAATAATAAAGGGGAAAGTAGACACCCCTATCTGGTTTCTCTTTTCATATAGTTTGTCAGAGTGTAACCCTTACACCTTAATTCTTGCTACCAAGCCCTCATATATCCTCCTATTTCTGGGAATGCAAAATGCTTTCATTGCTGTACTCATAAAATTCCATCTGACTCTTACCAGTTGCTTTCCCCTGCACCAAGGCCCACCAGTAATTGCGGTATTTCTTATGTTTGCCTTCACTCTGGATCATTACTGTTCTGTTAAAGCTGTCACACGTGTGCCTCTCCTCCTCAAATTGCACTTATCCAGATATATCAATTTTGGCAACATCTTTGCCATTCTTTTACCTAGTATAGTGATGAACACCATATAATCATGGTTTAAAATTTGCAGTTATAATGAGTCAACCCTATCTCCTTTTCGACATAGACTGAGTTTGAGAACTGATCTTTCTTTTATGTCTAAAGTGGTATCCAAGTTTACTTTTAGCCAAACTATCCATCTACCTGTTTTCTTTCCTGAACCTAAAAATGAGAGAGAGGATACTTCGTACCTTGGATGTCCACAGACAACTCAGATTTTTAGACCAGTTGCTCATTTCTTGTGAAGGTAAGAAGGGACATGTGTTGAAACAAACTATTTCCAAACCATTGTCTAAGACTGTTACCTTTTGCTATATTCACCACAACAAAATTATCCTCGGCAAGGTCAAGGCCCATTCTTCCAGGGCCTTGGCATTATCTATGGCTTTTTGGAAAGGGTTGGATTCTAGAAGTATTCTGGAAGCTGCTACTTGGTCCCCTGTACGTACTTTGATAAAACACTTTAAACTTGATTCCTTCAGTTGGTCTAGATAAGGCTTTGCTACAACTGTTCTCCAGGGCTGCTGGGCTCCTCTCCTTCCTCCTTCCAGATGTAATAAGCTACGGTAATCTACCCATATAGCTAAGGCTACTGCAGCAGTGATCAGTATGATAAACATAGTACAGTTGTATAAGTAAACTTTCAATAACATTGGATGTTCAAATGATCACTGCTGGAATAACTGCTACCTCCCTCCACCCCCACCCCATTGTTGTTTTTGGTGTGTTTATGTCAGGATTGTTTTTCCTAGCATTTTGTCTTTTCAAGTTTCAGCCTTCCTCTGTCTGTTGGCATGAAGGCTCTGAAGGGCTTGGCGCCCAAACTTGTTTTTTTAGTCAGCCCAGCTCGAGCTGACTGACAGTTTGGGCATGTGGATTGTGCTCTGAAGCTTTGGAAGCTGGCTGGTTGTTATATACTATGCAGGATATAAACTATGTAGCTAAGGCATCATCATTCAAACATCTACTGTTATTATGTTAACTTTACTTACACAGCTGTGATTTACTTGTAGCTTATAACACAGAAACATAAATTCATTATCCAAGTATTGGAAAGCATGTGGTGCTTGTACATTTCAGGTAACAAGGGTTATGTTAGGCACATAAGCTAGCCCCTTAGATGGATAGGAAATACAGATAGTAGTTATTTATGCAAGTTAAGAGCTCATTAATAATGTGCATTATGATGTAACAGTCATTTTATCAGCCATTTCATCTGAATTGGAAAGTGACAGTATATTCAGATGTGACGGATTATTTAAAAATCCTGTGTGACACAGTAGGTAATTCTTATAAATGGCACTGCCCGACACTTGAGGGAGGTGTGGTTGTCATTAATCCTGAGCCGGCCATTTAGAATGTCCCATTAGTTAATTCAATACATACTTTATAAAGTTTTGCTACATCCATACATATGTGCTGGTTTTTGTGGTAGATTGAGTTTAGGCCCTGGTGGTATTTATCAAAATTAAAGACAGGGGGGCTTGAGGCCCACACTTAATGTCAGTGCCCTAAACCAGTTCATGTATGCACAGTTATCATGTGTTCTCTTGATTTCTTTTTTCAATTTCACTGGATATTGCTATCTTAACATGCAGGATGCCAACCACATATCAAGGTCAGAAAGTGTCATTAAAACTTGCTGTGGTCCCCAAATCAACTAGTCTTTGTGGTCCCAAATCAACTAGTCCATGCTTATAATTCCAGCCCTTCCTTTAGAATTTTGGTTCAACTCCCAGAATTTCCTAAGACATTTATGAAAAGTTACTGTTTATTTAGTGGTAGCTGGTACAAATTTTCCTTACCCTGGACAACCAGCTGTTGTCTGCATCCTCTCAACAAGCTATCTTCCCTATAGCATTTTAATCACCTTGGTCTGATGACAAATTTGGAGAAATGTTCTGTCACCATCATAGTTTCTAGAATTTATTTTGGCAAAACTGGATTCCCACAGGGAGAAAGCAGTTTTGCCTGATTGTTCGTATACCCTGATTGCTGCTGCGTTCTGACGTATTTCACCCACTGGTTTTCTGCAGAGCTGGTTTTCCTTGTTGAAGGCATAATGTCACGTGACTTTTTCCTACTGTAACAGTGCTGCAGTTCCATGTGAAACCATCTGCAGTGGTGCCTGAAATCCCAGTGCACCAAAGTGTTGCAGGACAGGACACAGATGGTTTCTGGTTTGGTGACTGTACTTGTACCACTTCAGTGTTCCATTGAGCCTTCTCATTTGTTTACATTTATCACCTCCCAAGGGGGACACATAAAGGGCACTTACATCCAGAACACTCAAAAGGCCTCTGGTTTCTGTCAGGCAGACAGAGCAATGCACATCAGTATGCTTAAGTGGAGATTGTTGGTATTACCATTAGAACCCAATCCCAAAACAGTGCCCTATTAGAATGGCTATTGACATTTTTTTGAGGTCCCTGATGCCTTCCAACTGTCAGACCACTGAGATTTACTGTGGCCCTTGGGTGTGATGTGGTCCCAGCCCATTCATTTTTGGGAGCTGAGAGGTGGTGCAGCATCCATCTTTGTTTTGTTTTTTTGCCATCCTGCCTTTACCCCATGAGGCTTCTTATCCCCACAGCTTTTTGCTTGAGCTGTGTTAGTCTGGATGGCCTAATATCTTTAGGTTACTTGGCAAGGTGCACTCTGTGGGCACAACAGCTAATTTTCTCTCTAGGTGTCACCCAGTTGACAAATCATGGTAGCCTCCCTCTCCCTATGATGGGCAGGCTAAAGGTAGCTGCTCATTCCCCATCCTGTCCTGCCTGGATCATTCAGCACACAAGTAACTATTTGAATTCTGGTCATTCGGGTCATAGTCAGGGCTACATTCTTCCATGCCACAGAGTCAGACAATTGTTATTTACTGTATGGTATTTTGACAAATGTCAAGGAATGATAGATTTTCTTCATGTTTCACTGTTGCAGTCATCACATTTGGGTTATCTGCTTGCAGTAGCCCACAGTCAGCCTGATTATCAAAGTCTTGGGTCCTGCGTCAGTTGCTGTCTCATCTTCCGTGAAGTCAGGTAGTCTGGTATAAAGCATACAACTGACGCCATTACATCAGTCTTTCTTGCCGTGCAGTGCCCGAAGCAGTAGCAGTTTGCAAGTGCCAGTCGACCAACTCCTGAAATTTTAGTTTTCGAGTTTCAGAACCAAAGTCTTCAACTTAAGCTAAGTACCCCATTGGGGAAACTTTTTCTTGCTCTAAACCGATGTCAGTAAAAGTCAATAATTGTATTTCTTGTGGAAAGCAAATACCTCATAAAGATTTTTCATACGTACTGTATTCCTTACCCAGGCCCTGACCATGATGTACCTCGCTGTCGGTTTTGTGCCTTATTTAAGCAACGAACTATTCGTTGATATATTTACGCTTCTAAATATTTTAGTATTCAGTTCAATTATCCAGATATGTCTTCAGTAAGCCATCCGACTACCGACATTCCGAAAAAACGCAAAAATAAAGACAGAAAAAAAAACGCTATTCAGCTCAGTCCAACGACTAACCAAATGGTCAAAAGTAGCAACAGATTCACCAATAAGTGCCTCTCACCCTTTACTTGTCACAGCGAAATGTTAGCAGCTTACTAAAATAAAATTCCTCACTTCCTGGACTTCGTTTGAACAAAACAGTTTATTCACAGCCAAACAACACAAGTGAAGTGAACAAAAACAAGTAAAATCCAATCCAAATAATCGAAAAAATGAAGTAATTGTGCTAAATAGAGTTAAGCGCTTTCACCCAACAAACTGGGCTTCCTCAGAACTGCAAATACCATTCAACTAAAACTTTAAATAACATTTTTGGCGCCAACACATTTGATTTTTTGTGTATGTGTTCTCTTAAAGCAACAGCATCATTAAACTTCATTCATTTTTTCTCCATATTATGAATGAATACAAATCCATACCTTCCTCTTAAAATACAATAATCTAACATATATACTTATAAAAATGTGTATCCATGAAATATTTCTTTTAAAACCCGTATTGCTTAATTAGTTTAATAAATACTAAATCAAACAGATGAATATCTTAGCAGAATGTGTGCTTTAACCACATCACGCCATTTAAAAGCGCAAATACTATTACTTGATCTCTGTACTACCATGGAGAATAAAATATGAATAATTTAGTTCCTATAAAAACTTGCAAATATCATACATCAATATATATTCTGTGTTGATACTAATACCTCGTAACTACTAATAATTATAAATATATACTTAATACCAAATAAACATACTGTATTAAAAGTGTTATAAATATTATAAATAATCATATACATAGTAATCATATCAATAAATATTTTTAAAAATACCTTTCAAAAAATTATTATTAAAACTATCAGGGACATTACCAACATAAATTGCTTTATAATTCCTATAATATATAAAGATTAATAATATTAAATTAATTATTTTCCAGAATGGGTTTAATAGGAATGTGATCATTTAATCCAGGTGGTATAGTGGCATCTAAATAAATTTGCCACCATACTTCTTTATAACTTAGTACCTTTTTGATATCCCCTCCCCTTGGATTAATTTTAATAATATCTAGGATAGCAAATTTGAATTTGTGTAATATCATTTTTCTCTATATGTCTATAGAGTGCATTAGTACTAGCCTCATTACGAATGCTATATGTATGATCATAGATTCTCTTTTTAAAATAATTTTTTGAATGGTATTTTTAAAAATATTTATTTATATGATTATTATGTATATGATTATTTATAATATTTATAACACTTTTAATACAGTATGTTTATTTGATTTTAGGTATATTATATTTATAATTATTAGTAGTTATGAAGTGTTAGTATCAACACAGAATATATATTGATGTATGATATTTGCATGTTTTTATAGGAAATAAATTATTCATATTTTATTCTCCATGGTAGAAAGATCAAGTAATAGTATTTGCGCTTTTAAATGGCATGATGTGGTTAAAGCACACATTCTGCTAAGATATTCATCTGTTTGATTTAGTATTTATTAAACTAAGCAATAAGGTTTTTTAAAGAATTATTTCATGGATACACATTTTTATAAGTATATATGTTAGATTATTGTATTTTAAGAGGAAGGTATGGATTTGTATTAATTCATAATATGGAGAAAAAATGAATGAAGTTTAATGATGCTGTTGCTTTAAGAGAACACATACACAAAAAATCAAATGTGTTGGCACCAAAAATGTTATTTAAAGTTTCAGTTGAATGGTATTTGCAGTTCTGAGGAAGCCCAGTTTGTTGGGTGAAAGCGCTTAACTCTATTTAGTACAATTACTTCATTTTTTCGATTATTTGGATTGGATTTTACTTGTTTTCGTTCACTTCACTTGTGTTGTTTGGCTGTGAATAAACTGTTTTGTTCGAGTGAAGTCCAGGAAGTGAGAAATTTTATTTTAGTAAGCTGCTAACATTTTGCTGTGACGAGTAAAGGGTGAGAGGCACTTATTGGTGAATCCGTTGCTACTTTTGACCATTTGGTTAGTCGTTGGACTGAGCTGAATAGCATTTTTTTCTGTTGTCATTTATGCTATGGATGACACCGGTGCGGTTATACCAAAGGGAAACGAAATTGTGAAGGAAGATGTAGATGTTTTGCGTGCGGAGATTAAGCAGCTTAAAGGTGACTTGAACAAACTTTTAGATATGGTAAATCAATTGTGCAATATGGACAATGCAGCTACATGCAGTAAATCACTAGGCAATACTGTTAATGAAAAAAGGTCCCATATAGCAGTAAATACTATTCTGTCTACTACTACTGCTTGTGATCTGGAACCAGAGCAGTCTCGTTGTATTGCTAACAAAGCAGATGCTAAAAGAGAGACATTGATTGGCAATGGGGTGAGGGATGGTAATGGCAATAGTTTTACTATTCCTAATGGCCAAGGTTTTGGTCTAAGAGACATAATAATGATCTGGATATTTCAGATCCATTGAACAGTAGTAAAATAAATATTACAGATTTACATTTGATTTTTCTATGCATGATATTGATGATGAAGCTAAAAGAACTGGTACTAAGCCCAAAAGGGTATGTCCACTTAAAACTTATTCAACAGTGACTGGTCAAGCTGCAAAGTAGATGAATGATAAAGTTTCGACACGTACCCAATCTGATGCTCGTATTGAAGTAACAGATACTTTTAATAAGGAAAAATATTTTAATCAATTCCTTACTGTTAATTGTAATATGGATTATAAGAAACCCAATCAGAATGTTATGTCTCCAGATGGGGACATTTTGGGCAGTTTAAAAAGTATGATTTTTCTATTGGATAAAAAGTTAAAAATTATTAACGGTTTAAAAATGGATAATGCGATATTAAGATAGTGCCGATGGGCCTGAGATTTTTTAAGCAGCCTATGGGCCTAGAATTAACTGACAATGGAATTAATGAATTTAATACATTATTTAATGACTGTGGTTTTAAATTTATGCATATGCTTATTAAGTTTAATGATGAAAAATTGAGTAGATTAATACAAGAATGTGAAAAATTAAATACAATGATTACTAATGATCTCTTATTTTCTGAGTGGGAAAAATTGTATATTAAACAGTACCAAAATGCTGATAAATGGATTAACACCATTAGAGATAGGAAATTGAAAAAAATTTATAGGGATGTTGATCAATATAAAAAGGAAATGGCCTATATTTGGCCTATAAAGTCCGGACAGAATAAATATAAAAATCTGAATATAGATAAGAATCAAGAGGATTTTATTGGTCAGGAATTATAAAAAGAGAAATTTTCGGATGGCAATTCATTTCAGGGACAGCCTTACCAGAACATGGAATACAGTGCAAATCGTCCACCATATACGAGGGAAAACCAGAGACAAACTTGGAGGGACAATTAGGTAAATGTGTACAGGTACTGGTAGAAAGGACTGATGTTATTGTATGGAAGAATAATATATATACTTACAAAAATTTTAATATATATAACTTTTCCAGTATAGATATCAATTGTTCACATTTTGATTTATTTACTAGAGGAATGAAATTTATACCTAATCCTAAATTTAAATTAGTGGACTGTATTTATGAAGTTAAGAAATATACAAGAAAGATGAATTTGGCTATACAATTTGAGTACAATTCATTTAAATTCTAGTAATTCTAGTAGTAATAACTTTATAGGTGATAAATTGAAAAAAAAACAGCACCTATATCCCACCTAGCTATCCGGTAGTGGACACTTATGAAAAAGTAGTGACCAGAGAAATTTATCAAAGATGTAAGGAATTTAAACATGTTACAGCTAGTAGTAATTTAACTGAAGAAGAAAAAAAAATATTAAGATATTTACAAAGGGATAATAATATTAGGATAATGAAACCAGATAAAGGTGGAGGAGTAGCTCTTTATGACAATAATGAATATATAAAAAAGATGTATGATATTTTACATTATTCGGGTAATTATGAAACAAAATCTATAAATGAAATTAATATTGCCTACCAAAGAATTGATTCCTATTTGGATGAATACTTGATTGATGGGCGAATTTCTTATGAATTATTTAATTTTCTTACAGTTAAACATCCGCAATTAGCTACTTTGGTAGGCATACCCAAAATACATAAGGATACTAAAAGTCCACCGTTTAGACCAATCATCTCAGGAAGTAAATCAAAGACATTCCCGATGGGCAAATATATAGATACTAAACTTAAATATATTTACAACATGGTGCCTCATATGGTGAAGGATTCATGGAAATTCCTAGGAAATTATCCAACTGAAGCATGGAATGAAAATGTTATTTTTGTAACTATAGATGTGGTTGATCTGTATTCATGCATTCCTAGAGATGAAGGCCTTGAGACATTTTTTAATAGTATAATTAAATATGGTAAATATGAATGGGATGAAATTATTACTGAGATGATGTCTATTGTATTGGATAATAATTTCATATTCTTTGAGGGAGAATACTTCAAGCAGACTAGGGGTGTAGTGATGGGGGCAGCTTATGCCCCTATCTACGCCAACCTGGTCATGCTTGAATGGGAAAATACTATTCTCTTCCCTAGTAAGTACTTTGGAAGTATTAAACACTATTCAAGATTCCTTGATGATATTTATATTCTCTGGGAAGGAGATGTTGATTCACTACAGCTTTTTATCTCCTTTATTAACAACAGTAATGAATACCTGAAATTTACTCATACATATAGCTTAGAAGGTGTAGCATATTTGGATACATTTATATATCAACAAGGAGGGAAAATAAAATCTAAGATTCATAGAAAAAATACTTTCTCTAATAATTATTTAGAATATACTAGTTGCCATCCAGAGAAAGTTAAATATAATGTTTTTAAAGGGCAGTGTATTAGAGCTGCACGAATGACATCTGAATTCGATAGTATGAAGGAAGAATTAAACTATATTACTAAGTTATTTTTACAAAGAGGATATCCTAAAAATAAGCTGACTAATGTGACTCAATATATTAAACGGGAAAGGGATAAAAGATATAAACCATTATTAGGAGCAGGATCTGTGAATTTGACTAAAAATAATAATAAAAATAAGGTAGATTCACAGGAAGAAAGAAATAATAGAAGTGTACCCTTTCAGAGATATTGTATTATAGAATATAATTTAGCAGCAGATGAGATAAACTTAATGAATAAATATTGGTATCTGATTAAGGGTGATAGTGATTTGGTAGAAATCATGGGTAACAAACCTAATTTTATTTATAAAATGGGGCGAAATATAAAACATTATATTGAACTATATCATAGTAATATAAAAACTAATAAGAGAAAAAAATAGAATATATACTAGGAAATGTGGAGCATGTAATCAATGCAGTTATATACTGGAAAAGGATAAATTACAGTTAGAAAATGGACACAAAACAATGGTTAGATTTAAAGGAGGTAACTGTAATACTAAAATGGTTGTATATTTGGCTAGATGTAATATATGTGCTGGTTACTATGTTGGAAAAATGGAAAGGAATTTTAAAAAGAGAATCTATGATCGTACATATAGCATTCGTAATAAGGATAGAACTAATGCACTCTACAGACATATAGAGAAAAATGATATTACACATCAGTTCAAATTTGCTATCCTAGATATTATTAAAATTAATCCAAAGGGAGGGGATATCAAAAAGGTACTAAGTTATAAAGAAGTATGGTGGCAAATTTATTTAGATGCCACTATACCACCTGGATTAAATGTTCCTATTAAACCCATTCTGGAAAATAATTAATTTAATATTATTAATCTTTATATATTATAGGAATTATAAAGCAATCTATGTTGGTAATGTCCCTGATAGTTTTAATAATGTTTTAATAATAATGTTTTGAAAGGTATTTTTAAAAATATTTATTTATTTATATGATGACTATGTATATGATTATTTATAATATTTATAACACTTTTAATACAGTATGTTTATTTGGTATTAGGTATGTTATATTTATAATTATTAGTAGTTACGAAGTATTAGTATCAACACAGAATATATATTGATGTATGATATTTGCATGTTATTATAGGAACTAAATTATTCATATTTTATTCTCCATGGTAGTAGAGAGATCAAGTAATAGTATTTGAGCTTTTAAATGGCGCGATGTGGTTAAAGCACACATTCTGCTAAGATATTCATCTGTTTGATTTAGTATTTATTAAACTAATTAAGCAATAAGGTTTTTAAAAGAATTATTTCATGGATACACATTTTTATAAGTATATATGTTAGATTATTGTATTTTAAGAGGAAGGTATGGATTTGTATTAATTCATAATATGTAGAAAAAATGAATGAAGTTTAATGATGCTGTTGCTTTAAGAGAACACGTACACAAAAAATCAAATGTGTTGGCGCCAAAAATGTTATTTAAAGTTTCAGTTGAATGGTATTTGCAGTTCTGAGGAAGCCCAGTTTGTTGGGTGAAAGCGCTTAACTCTATTTAGTACAATTACTTCATTTTTTTGATTATTTGGATTGGATTTTACTTGTTTTCATTCACTTCACTTGTGTTGTTTGGCTGTGAATAAACTGTTTTGTTCGAGCGAAGTCCAGGAAGTGAGGAATTTTATTTTAGTAAGCTGCTAACATTTTGCTGTGACGAGAAAGGGTGAGAGACACTTACTTTTGACCATAAAGATAAAGACAGAGACATATGGCCTAGGTCCAAAGCTGCTGATGACGCTTCTCCTAAGCCAGTCGCCAGTTCACCGGTACTCAGTGTGGCGCTTTCGCAGCCCTTGATACCCGCTACTTCAGATTCGCAGGCCTCTACTGAGACCCATTCAGAGTCTGGTATGCCGTGAGATGCTTCAACTGTGGAACTTGCGGATGTCTCTACCTTGGAAGGGTCCGGAGCCGCTGTGTAGGCACCGGCTTCTGAGGGTGTATTCAGGCCTACTGACTTACATATTAAACCGATGCCATCTTCTTCTTCAAGGCCTAAAACTTGAACCATGCCTAGAAAACTGATGCCCAGACCACATGGTCAGGCCTCTATGCCTAAAAAACAAATGACAAGAATGGCTGAAGACCTTATTACTTTAATCAGGGGAAGCCAACCTCTAAGAGACCTAGAACTTAATTTGCTTATGATACTTCTGACCAGGATTCTGACATTTCTGTTTCCTCTGATGACCAGGATTTACCCTTATCTACCTATGAGGATTCTGATGCAGAGGACTCTATTCCCTCTGCCCCCCCCAAAGGATTTCTCTTTAGGTGAAACCTTGCATACTCTTAGGGAGCATTTTCATTGGGAAAGCCAGGATTTCTCTGATTTTAAAAAGAGGCTTAGGGATTTCTTAGTCCTACCCCAGCACAGGCCTTTAGCTATCCCTCCTGTACTAGAAATTGTTGATGATGCCTTTTCAGAATCTAGTTTGGTCCCTGACTCTTTACCTCCTGCTCCCAGAAAACCTGATAGATATTACAGGGTTCCTGACTCTCACAAGTTCCTTTTTAAAAATCCTACTGCAGATCCCGATACCATTTCACAGGGACCCAAGGGCATTAAGGCTACTACTGCCAAAAATCCTACCCCCTCTGATAGAGACTCCAGGGTGCTGGATAGATGGGGTAAGAAGGTGTACTCTTCTGCAAACTTGGCCATAAGGCTTTAAACTGCCAGTTTCATATGTTAAAGTATCAACAACATATTATTGGATTGCTTAAACAGAAAATGATGTTGAATCCTGATTGTGCTGAAAATAAGGATTTACAGGATTTAATGCATTTTGCTGAACAGGTTGGAAAACATACTTTGCAATGTGGTTTTGATTCACTAGAGGCATCTTGCAGGGCTGCTGTCACTGGGTCTGTACTTAGAAGGCATGCTTGGTTTAAGGAGCAATCCTTGCCAGATCATGTTAAAGCTAAATTGCTGGATGCTCCCTTAAATCAGGACTGCCTGTTTCGCAACAAAGCAGAAGTTGTTCTTAAAAAGATGAAGGAAAAAGCTAAATCTATGCAAACTGTTAAATATTTCCTTCAAGTACAGCCTCCAAGATTTAGTAGGCATTGGCCCTTTAAGAATTGGTCCTTTCCTGCCTCTTCCAGGCCTTCTCAGTGTAAACCCAGAACCAGCAAAACACCCAGGCTTCAGTCCCAAGGTACGCACTGGACTAAGCAGTGGGGGGCTCCCACTTTCAAATCAGGGAGTAGTAAGATTACCCCCATGGTAAACTGTCTCAATGACTTAACTTTAAAACTTCCAAGCACTTCTCAACTGACTGCTCCATTAGGGGGAAAGATTGCTCTGCAGGCAAAAAACTGGGAACTCATTACCTAGGACAAATGGGTTTTAAATATAGTTTCCCAAGGATACATATTTCACTTCCACACGTTCCCAACCCCAAATGGTTGGCCAGATCTTCCCCCCAAATCAGTGGGCAGAGGCTCAAAAGCAGGTACTCTCTCTTTTAAGCATAAAGGGTATTCAAACTATACCAGAAGAGGAAAAGGGACAAGGTTTCTACTCAAGACTTTTCCTGGTACCCAGAAAAGACAACTCATGGCATCCTATCCTGGACCTTTCTATCTTAAACACCTTTTTGGTGATTCCAAAATTCAAGATACTCACTCTTCACCAGTTGCTTCCCATGCTAGGCAAAGATGCCTGGTTGGCAACACTGGATTTAAAGGAAGCCTACTTGCACATCCCAATCAGGGAATCTTGCAGAAGACACCTGTGCTTCAAAGCAGGCTACATGCACTATCAGTTCTCTGCATGGCCCTTTGGCTTATCTACTGCACCCAGGGTATTCACAAAGTGCCTAGCTCCAGTCATTGCATTTTGCAGGCAAAGAAATATTCAAATATACCAATACCTGGACGATTGTCTAATTCAGGCAGAAAGCCAGGACTTACTTTTGAATCATCTGGTGTTTGTACAAAAGGTGCTAAGTTGTCTGGGGTACACCGTAAACTAAAAGAAATCACATCTGGTTCCCTGTCACCAAATTATATTCCTGGGAGCAAGCTTGAACACAACTTCCCAGATGGCTTTCCTCACGCCAGAGAAACCAATTCATTTGACAACTTGCTTTAAACTAGTGGCCACAAAAACCTTGCTATCTGCAAGGCAAGTACTGCAAGCCTTGGGGTTCATTGCCTCCTGCATTCTACTAATTCCATATGCAAGACTGCATATTAGGAAACTACAATCGTATCTAAAAAGCCTATGGTGTCAACATTCTCAGGATCTGGAAACAATGATTCCTATCACACCTTGCCTGCAGTTAGAATTCCTTTGGTGGGCAGCGGCCTGTCATCAGAACAAGGGACTACCATTCACTCTACCCCCCAAACCCTAACAACAGACACATCAGACTATGCATGGGGGGCTCACCTGGCAGGGAAGTGCATTCAGGGCAAATGGAACCCAAGTCAAATGCACCTGCATATCAGTCAAAAAGAAATGTTAGCTGTACAGATTGCTCTGACAGCCTTCAAGGACCACATTCTTCCAGGACAATTAATGGTAAAGATGGACAACAGCACTGTTATGTGGTACATAAACAAGCAGGGAGGTACCCATTCTTACCCCTCTGCAGACTAGCCATGGCTATGTGGAACACAGCTTTGAGCTACCAAGTGCATCTGCCGACTCAATTCCTGCCAGGAAAACTAAATACACTGGCAGGTGAACTAAGCAGAAATCTCATGGACCCACACGAGTGGAAACTGGAACCAAAGACTTTCAACATGTTGATAAACAAATGGAGGAGCCCAGATATAGACCTGTTTGCCTCCCCCCAGAACTACCAATTGGACAAATTCTGCACAAGGACTCCCCACAAACAAGCTTGGAAAGTGGATGCTCTGTTCTTCAGCTGGAAAAATCTTTCAGTTTATGCCTTTCCTCCTCTGCCGCTCCTCTCCAAAGTACTACTAAAGATCAAACAGGACAAACCAAGGATGATACTGATTGCACCAGACTGGCCACACCAACACTGGTACCCCCTCTTGTGCAGTGTGTCACTTGCTAGCCCCATGGCACCTGCCTCAGACCCTACCCTGCTGTCTCAGCAGGAGAGACAGATTCTGCACCCCCCAGCTTCAAACCCTGAACATGGCAGCCTGGCTAATTACCTAATCTCTCCTTTACCATCCCCTCAGTAAACAAGTGTTGGATGTCATTTTGGAGGCAAGGAGGCCTAGTACTAGAAAACCTTTGGCTGAAAAATGGAAAATATTCTGTGCCTGGAACCAAACTCAAGGGATGGCCACAACACTGCCCAATTTACCTCAGATTCTTCAACACTTAACTGAGATGCTTCACAAGGGCCTTTCCTTTTCCTCCATCAAAATTCACACCTCAGCCATTTCAGCTCATTACAACACAGAACCACCCCTCTTTTCTGACCCACTGCTTAAGCAGTTCCTCAGAGGGGCCAAAAACCTAAGACCACCCAGGAGAGCCCCAACTCCAGCCTGGGACCTTAACTTTGTATTGGAAAAACTCACTCTTCCTTCTTTTGAGCCAGCTGCAAGTGCAGAGTTAAAATTCCTTTCTTTGAAAGCAGCTTTCCTTTTGGCAATCACTTCAGCAAGAAGGGTATCTGAATTACAGGCCCTTATGGCAGTGGAGCCTTTCATCATCTTTCATGTGGACAGGGTGTCCCTCATGACCAATCCCTCCATGTCCAAGGTGGTATCCAGTGTGACTCTTAATCAATCCAATCATTTGCCAACCTTCTTTTCTAATCCACAGAACAAAGGGGAACGGATACTGCACTCCTTAGATGTGCACAGACAACTTAGATTTTACTTGGACAGGACTACACCTCAAATGAAATCTGAACAACTGCTGGTGGCATTTGCTGCAGGGCCAGAGGGGAAGGCTATTTCAAAGCAAACTATTTCTAAATGGATAGGCCATTGCATTCATTTCTGCTATAAGCATCATGGAAAACCTATCCCATAGGGGGTTAGACCCCATTCAACCAGGGCTGCATCTACCTCTACAGACTTTCTCAGAGGTGTCCCTACCAGAGACATCCTAGAAGCTGTTACCTGGAGTTCTGTACATACTTTCACCAAGCATTGCCATTTGCCAATTTTCTCTAAATCAAGAGTTGGCTTTGCCACTGCAGTCTTTCAGGGCCTTATAGCTGGTCCTATAGCTATCTAAATTCCTCCTCCCATCCTTAGCTGTGGGAATCTAACCAAATGGGATGACTGCAACAGTGAAACACGAAGAACATAGTACAGTTGTGCACACTTACCATAAATGTAGATGTTCGAGTGTATTCACTGTTGCAGTCCTGGTTACCCTCCCTCCAGCCCCCTGACTTCTTTTGGCTATACCTCTACTCTCCTTTGCTATGCTTAAAAGCTTTTTGGTGTATTTGCTTTTTTTGTTGATGGTATAACATTGTGTGTGTGTGTATATATATATATATATATATATATATATATATATATATATATATTTAATTGCTTCCCATTAGGGGGGCACCTGATATCTGGGGCAAGAAAAACTGATGTAATGGCATCAGCTGCATGCTTTATACCCCTGACTACCTGACGTCACGGAAGATGAGACAGCAACCAACGCAGGACCCAAGACTTTGATAATCAGGCCGACTGAGGGCTACTGCAAGCAGATAACCCAAATGTGATGACTGCACCAGCGAATACACTTGAACATATACATTTATGGTGAGTGTACACAACTGTACTTTTTCACCTTCTGCTATGGAGCCTGTGAATCTGGAATGGAGTTCAATAACTTTAAATGATCAGTCCAGTGACTGTTATGGGAAAGTGTCACCAAAGCAGGGCAGACTAGTTGGTCACAAATAGGAGCTGTATTTTGAAACCATGGTGTCTGTTTTCTGTTGAATCCTATTACTTAAGGACATTTCCTATTCCAGTGCTCAACTGTGGTGTTTGTTCCTTAATTAAAGACAGTCAGCACTCTTCCAGTATTCCATGCTTTTTTATCATTCGCAGTACTGCATAGGATTCTTGTAAAGGTGGTACTGGACAGGAGATCCATGATTCTTACTGTACCTCTGTGATATAAACAGTGTTTGGTAGTCTGTGCAGGTGACCCTGTCTAGCTCAAATTGTCTTGTTTGGTTCATTGGAACCTGCTGATGATGAACAAAGACAATCTAACATCTAGGCTTGAGCTTCTGAACAGATTCTAGGTGTTACTCTGCAGTAATTCCATAATTTCCTAGCAGTGTGATGAAACTTTAGACTTAGATATTATGGCTTCAGCCAATAAACTTCCTCATATTCCTTTGGAATGCATTTCATACTGAGCAGAAGATAACAATTATTTGCCTTTTGCTTTCCTTTGCAATAAATGTTAGTCTCTTTGAAATGTTTGTTTGGGTCCCTTCATGTCTCTGTTTCTGCTGTGACTTCACTTAGGCAGTTGTGACCCTTATTTTAGGTACACCAGAACCCATTGTGCTGGTTTTCTAGGAGGGCATGTAGAAAATTCTCTCCCACTGCATTTCTTTTCTGAGAGGGGTTTTCTGGGAGTGCAGAGAGTTCAGATGAAACATATAGCAACTCATTTTTATTAACCCTCCTCTTCGTGTCTTAAATGTTTTGATTGAAGAAAAAATTACCACTTCTTGACATAACTAGCAGCAATTTGAAAGGCTCCCCCCATTTCATAAATTAGACTCAACTATTTGAAACTTCAGCAAGATGAAATTTAACTTTTTAGTCTGTAAAAATATTGAAATGTATATATCATGTGTTTTCATTTCTGCTTTGTCTCTCTAACCTTCTTGTATAACTGATTTTGACCATATTTTTGACTCAAATGTTTGATTCTCTGTAAACTGTTTGTGATTTTTTGGAGCTTTTCTCCTCGGGTCTGCACTGAAAATGGGCCACAAGCTCAGTTGGACTAACCTGGTTAACAAATGTCAATAAATAAATGAAACAAACCAGGTGAAATTATTTATTTATTTTATTTATTTATTGACATTTGTTAACCGGGTTTGTCCAACTGGGCTTGTGGCCCATTTTCAGTGGAGACCCAAGGAGAAAAGCTCCAGTAATACATTTTAAAACAAGTACAATTTTAAACAATATTGATATAATAGCAGTTATAGCAAAATGATTCACATATGTTGGGATACATGCATAAAGTTAAAATAGCATTAAAAAGAAGCTAAGTAACACTTTTACATTGATATAGTTCAATAGGTCAACAATGAACATTTTTTGTTTGTATAAAATTGTGCAAATGCATAGTAGACACATTGGAGAGAGAGGTGTAATGAGGTACTAAGTATGGTCCTTTTGAGGGTACTTAAAGGGAAGGAAGACTAGGTAGGGTCATGGCAAGGGCAGGTTCTGGAATTGAGAAAATAAGCTTTTAGTTTATTTTTAAAGTGTGAGGTGTGGGAGATTGAACGTAAGTCAAGGGGAAGTTTGTTCCAAGCTTGGGCAAGGGAGTGTTTGTAGAGTAGTTTGCCTACTGACCTTTTTGGGTGGTAGATATCAAGTAATTGTTGGTTAGAAGTATGGAGGGTCCGGGGTGGGATGTAGATGGAGACTAAAGAAGATAGAGGTGGACAGGAGGGGGGTTTATAAAGAATAGAGTGTAGCATATGAAATTGATAAGATAGCAGAAACTGGGAAAGTTCAAGCCATTGAAGAAAGTTTAAAGAAATGCATGTGAAATGGTGTGAGTTGTATGGGGAGTTAGTAATGAATCTGGCTATTTTATGGTAAGTCTGTTGCAGTTTGTTTAGAGTGGAGGCCTGGATATTGGTAAGAACTGGGGCGGTATATAAGAGGGAGGGGAGGAGGAGTGCCTGCCCCAGGGTAAGTCTAGATTCAGGAGTTAGGAAGTTTTTGTTCCGATATAGCAGACCTAGTTTCTGGTTTGTTTTTTTTATACATTGGAGTATGTGTAGGTTGAAGTTGAGTTCGGCATCGATAATGACCCCTAGGAGTTTTGTGTGGGTGTCAGGTTGGATATTTGTATTGTTAGAAGATGTAATAAAAAAGGTGGTTTTGTGTTGAGAAAGAGAACGGGAAAGGAAAAGTAGGAGTTTGGTCTTTTTGGGATTTAGGATCAATAGGTTGTGAGAGAGCCATTGTTCAGTGGATAGTAGGGCCTGTTGGGTCAGGGACTGTAGTTCAGGAATGTTATTTGAGATGAATATAAGTGTGGAGTCGTCGGCATACTGAATAAGGGAGGATTCTTTGCATGAGGTGTAAAGATCATTGGTGAAGATGTTAAACAAAAGGGGTCCCAAGATGGAGCCTCGGGGAACACCAGTGGAGATGGGAAAGAAAGGTGAGAAGGATGAGAGCCATTTGACAGATTGTTCCCTGCCAGATAGGTAACTATTAAACTTGGCAAGTGCGGAAGAAGATAGGTGGAGATTTGCGAGTTTGGATAGTAGTAGAGGATGAGAGACGGTATCGAAGGCTTTGGAGAGATCTAGGAAGAGACAGGAAATGAGTTTATTGTTGTTTAGGGCCTCTGCAATGATATGAGTGAAGGAGGAGGGCAGTGGTGGTGCTGTGGTGAGGACGAAATCCATGTTGGGTAGGGGTAAGTAAGTGGTGTGTGAGGAGGTGATTGAGAAGCTGTGAGTGAATACATTTTTCTAATATCTTGGATAGGCGGGATAGAATGAATGGGTTTGCAGTTTGAGGGGTCAGTGGAGTTTCCACCTTTATGAAGAGGGATAGTGAAGAAAGATTTCCAAAGGGTGGGGACAGTTGATTCCAGAATAGATTGATTAATTAGTATAGATACAGGATAGGCAATTGAGTCAGCAGCAAGTTTGAGGAATGTAGGAGACAGATTGTCAGTGGAAGGAGAGCAAGGTTTTAGTTTGAGTAGTAGAGACTTGATGTAAGTAATGGGAACTGATTCAAAAGAAAACAAAGTTGTGTTAGTGGGACTTGGAGAGGTGGGTGTCGAAGCAGAGTTTGGCTTAGAGGTTACCAGATGTTAGATGGAAGAGATGAAGTGTTTATTCAGGAGGGTAGCTGTTTCCTGAGAGGAAGAGTTAGGGTATGGGAAGGGATTAGAGGGCTTTCAAGGATAGAGGATGTTGTTGAGAGTTGACCAAAATTTTCGAGGATTGGATTTGTTGTTAAGCTGAGCAGAGCTAACTTTTTGTCATTAGTTGTATGTTTTTTTGCAAGGTTCCTCAGTTGCCTGTATTTGTGAAAAGGTGGTTGTTTAGTTTTAGTCCAGGTTTTCCAAGCATGATCTCTTTGTTTCATAAGGGGCCTTATCTCTCTGGAGAGCCAGGGAGCATTGTTTGATTTTACTCAGATCTTCCTAGAGGGAGCTAAGGAGTTTAGAGTATTCATGAAGATGCTATTGAAAGTGCTTACAGCATCATTTAGGGGGAGGTGTTTTAGAATGGACCAATCTATGTTTTGGAGAATGGAGTTAAATTGGGATGAATTGAAAGTCGATAGTTTTCAACAGTCTTTGATAAGGTGGGGTTTAGGAATATGGGAGTAGTGTCTTAAGATGGTGGTAGGGAGATGATCACTGAGGGAGTCAGGTAAGGTGGTGGGATTGTGGTATTGGTGGGGTGAATTGGTAAGGATCCAGTCTATGATGGAGCTGGAAGTGGAATTTTTATGTAAGCGAGTGGGAGATGTTATAAGTTGGTGGAAGCCGTGTAGGTGGATACTGAGTTGGGGGGAGTCAGTTGTGAGTTTGGACCAATCAATGTTGACATCGCCAAGGTTAAGTGTCTCATATGGCATGTTGTGGGAGAACTAGGATAGGATGTTTTCAAGAACGGGCAGATTGTTACCAGGAGGAAGGTAGAGGCAATTGCAAGTTTTTTGTGGGGATTCAGATGGCCGTTAAGGATGATGATTTCAGCTGGGAAGAAGTCAGGAATTGGGGAAGGGTATGGTGAGAGGTTAAGAATGTTTGAGTAGAGGATGGCCATGCCACCACCTTTTTTACAGGTCTGTCAGATCAGAAGATGATATAACCTGGTGGGAGTATTTCACTATTTGAGATGTGTGGCTTGAGCCAGGTTTCAGATAGGGAGAGGATGTGAGGGGTATTGAGAGGTATCCATGCAGCTCAGTGACTTTATTTGCTAGAATCTGAATATTCAATGAGTAAATAGTTAAGTATTTGGATGGAGATGATTGTTGTGACTGAGGTTGGTGACTGTCAGAGGAGTAAGATGGGGGCAGTGTAGAGGTAGTTTTGGGGAGAGAAGAGGGGCCAGGGTTGGGATGGATATCTACAGAACAAAGTAGGTTTTTAGTGAGGAGAGAGTGTGTAGTAGATGCTAGATGGAGTTTGTATAGTTTTGACTTAGCTTTGTGGGAAGGTTTAAAAACCTGTATTATGGATAGTTTATATAGACTTGAGATAGAGGTAGTAAAGAGATTAGGGGAGATAGTAAAAGATGAAGTAGTTGGATATATGTTGTATGAGTGAGAAGTTGGTGAACATAGATGTGGGTCAGAGAGATTGGAGTGGTAAGAGGTGGAGATAGAGAGAATAAGGAGTAGTGTAGAAGATATTAGAAAATAATACATGTAGGAATAAAATATGGTCAGATAGAGTAGGTAGATAGACAGTGGTATAGATGAAGTGGTGTTGGCAAGATTGACAGGTGGTTGTGGCAGTAGGCAGGAAGTGGAATTGTAGTGGCTAGTGGGACAGGAAGGGGAGGGATAGTTAGGTATAAAGGTAATTGTAATGGGGTGGGTGGGAATGGGAGTAGGGTAGGGGAGCAAAGTGAGCCTGAGCGTAGCGAGGGCAAATGGAGTGGGTCTAGCACCCTGGTCAAGATGAAGTCATAGAAACAATCAGAAAATATAGTGAAAAACTAGCTTGGGAGATAAGGATATAAAGTTTCTAAAGGTATAGTCACCAGAAATAAAATAAAAAGAAATAAAATATGAGCAGAAATAAGCTTACAAAAGGACACTGACCTCAAGCTACACAAGTAGATTTGCTTGAAGGAAACCCAGTGCTGTATGATTAAAATAAGCTACAATAGAGAGGGGCTTTGCAGGGGGAGAGAGAGGTATTACTAGCAGCTAAAAGCAAGGCAAAACATAAAAAAAAACAATATGTAAGAGTCTGAAGACAGTAAAATAGGGCAGGTGCGCTAGGAAAGGCAATTATGAGTGAGGCTAGAAATGAATTCAGGGAGGGGTAAAGGTGCAGAACAGGAGAATATACACAGAAACAGTATGAGGATAGTGGGTAACCAAAAAGAAAGGATAGGAGCTGCTGGCATCTGCTTTTCGTGGTGACTAGCAAAAAAAAAATACTGTAAATTCTTGTTGTGCTTATAAAGTCTAGCATTAATTAAAAGATTAGCTTATGTAGTAGTTATTTACTGGAACACATACTTCAGTTACTGGGACACATACTTCAGTGGTGTTATTTTAAGCTTAAAATGGTGGCTTCTGGACAGATAGAGTTGCAGGGTATCTGTTAAGGTCCTCAAACCTGTACTGTGGCCAAGAGAAAACCGCAGGGAAAAATCCACTAGGGCTATAAAAACAGAGAGGAGAGAGATTAGTTATGAGCAAGTAATTCAGGAAAAGAGCGAGAGACAAAAATACCATGGGTAGAGAGAAAAAAAATAATACAGGTAGGAAGAGACAGTATACCTAGGATTAATTTCCATTGTATGAGTGTCTTACACACATAGCTAAGAACACAGCAGTGTTTACACCTATGCATTAAGTAATGCAGAACAACAGTAGTTAACAACAGCACAGTGTAGACATACACAAGGCAATAATTCACAAAGCAGGAAAATAGAAATCCAGGATACTGAGGACAACAACAATTAGTACACTTTCAGGCAATAGTTCTTCCTTTTACTTTAGTGCTACACCAAGAAATTACAGTGAAAATACTACAGATACATCTAAATGTGAAGTTAAGGTGCCTGTTGCTCCTTGCAACAAGAAAACTAGTTGGTAAATATTCACATTTACGGTTTTCTTTCATTAAAAAACAAGAAATAATATGAGTAAAATTCAAACACTAAGCTACCAGTGGTCATAAGGTGCTGGAGCTCTTTGCGACAGGGAAAATAGACTTTAAATATTCACAAAATTAGAGTCGCGAGAAAAAGTACACCAAAACTGCATATGCAAGCAATATTCATCTCGATGTAATCACAAAATACTATATGACCAAATTTTATCTTGCTTCCAAATAATTATATATAAACATTATTTTTTTTTTTTGCCGGGTACCCCCTTTGCTCCCTATACCCCTGTAATTAACTATATGGTTGTACTACCCCTGAGTTAAAGAACAACTCAGAATCACTGTCAGTGCTCAAATAGCAACAGCATTATTAGTGGCATCTTTACAAAAATGTGATCAGGGAGTTTAAAATTTGGGAATAAAAAGTTATGATTTGAAACTCATCTAGTTAGCACATGTTGGGAATCTAATTGGAAAGTGTTAACTGTGGAACTTTCTTTTTTAGGAATAACTGCTCAAAATGGAATTGCAAGGTAATTTCTTGGTAATTAGTCTCCTTTAGGACGGATTATATTAAGAATAAACTTTAGAATTACTGCTAAAGTAATATAAGATGTCCTTTAGTCACTGTTACAGTATACCTTACTGTATGGATATCCTATCACAGGTAGCTGGACATACATCCAATATATTACCTGGGCCTTTCCATGCACCATATATCAGGCGTATGTCCTATGTCCAAAGCATAAGTGATGTATGAGCATAAAACTCCCTTCTTTGCTACCAGTCCAAACGCTGCATTTTGTTTTTGATCAACAGGTTGCACACCTAGGTGCACACTACTGAACCTGTGAAAGATAAGTAACCCATTGGGAACCCTTTCTTTTTTCTTTTAGCTCTGTTGATTTGTAGGTACATGTCATCCAGAAAGGGTAAGTCTGATTGTGGGAGGCAGATTCCTTGTAAGGACAGACATGATAAATCCCTTTTTTGTTTAGATGCGTAACACAATTACAGATCTTTATGGACAGCACCATGGTTGTGTTGTTCATAAGCAAGTTTTTACTGCCCTTGCAAACTAGCCCTCATAATATGGGACTTTGCCTGAAGAACCAACTGGTGGTGAATGGCAGTCTATATCCTGCTCAAAAAAGAATGCAGTGGCAAAGAATTTGAGAAGATCTAGGACAGATCCTCATGAGTGAATGTTTCAGAGAGGTTTTCCTGGACATTGTTCATCAGTGGGATATTCTTCAGGTGGATTTATTTGTCTCCCCTTAGAATAGAGAGTTTAACATTTTCTGCTCAAGACTGCCAAGTCCCCTGACTTGGAAACTGGAAGCCATGTCTTTCTGTTGGAGAGGGATGTTCCTGTGTACATTTCTTCCTCTTCCTGTGTTATCAAAGTTTCTTCACAAGATCATGTTGGACAGGCCCAAATTCTTGTTGGTAACTCCCTTTTGGCCTAGCCAGCATTGGATGTCCTTCAAGAATGCAACTGCAGTCCTGACATATGGGTTGTCCTGCCTCAGGCAGCCCCTCGGTCGGCCGGATTCCAAAGTCTGGGTCCGGCGTCGGCTGATGTCGCCTCTTCCCCGACGTCAGAGCGGCTGGGGTATAAAAGCATCAGTCGACGTCATCTTCTTCAGTCTTTCTTGCCACACAGTGCCCAAAGCAGAAGCAGTTCGCAAGTGCCGGTCGGCCAGCTCCTGTGTTTTCAGTTACCGAAGTCATCAAAGAGCTAAGTACCCCATTGGGGAACCTTTTCTTGCCTCAGCCGATGTCAGATAAAACTGCAAAAGTTAATAATTGTTTGTCTTGTGGTAAACAAATACCTCATAAGGACTTCCATTCTTACTGCCTTCCCTGCCTGGGCCCAGACCACGACGTCTCGGCCTGTGCTGCCTGTGCTTGCTTCAATAAGTGCACACTCAGGCGCCGGGCAGATTTTGCTGAAGACTTTTTTGGGGGAAAATTTCTCCTATATCATGCCGTCGGAACTACCGACAACGCATATTTCCAAAAACAACGGAAAGACCGGGACCGACATTCTCGGCCCACGACTTCCACAGACGCCACGCCAAAGCCTACCGCGAGTGCATCGGTCTCTTCGGAGGTGGTAATTCAACCGCTCTGGACTGACGACACCACTTTACCGCACACTTCGGCCCCGGAGGTTACCCCGGTGCCGGTTGTTGATTTTCCTCCTGAAACCGAAGCCCAGGATTTTCCTGACACCATACCGGTGGATAAAGTTACTCCAGCACATGGGGCAGCTAGGCCTCTGGTCCCTATGTCCATCAAGGCCTACACACGTGCTAAGGCTGCCAGCCAGGCTAAGGCTCACCCTCCTAAAGCCTTTTCCCAGGGTTCCACTTCTGATAAACAGATCATGACTTTAGCTGCAGATCTAATTTCTTTAATCAGAGGTTCTCAGGCACATCCAGACAGAGGTTCTCAGCCGCCTGCAGATAAAAGGCCTAGGGTTGAGCAGACAGATTCCCTTTCCTCAGATGAAGCCTCTGGGGACTCAGACCATTCAGATTCCCAGGAAGAATCCTTCCAGGCCTACGAGGATTCTGATGCTGATGAATCCATTCCCTCTGCCTCTCCTCCAGAAGATATTTCTTTCAGGGAAATTCTCCACTCCATGAGAGAGCATTTTCAGTGGCAGGGCCAGGATTTCTCTGACTCCAGGAAAAGGCTACGTACTTTCCTTAAGTTACCCAGCACAGGCCTTTAGCTATTCCACCAGTGTTAGATGTATTGGACGATGTGCACTCAGACTCCAGTGCTTCCCGATTCTCTCCCTCCTGCTCCTGTCAAGCCAGACAGATATTACAGGGTTCCTGAAACTCATAAGCATCTCTTTAAGGCCCACTCTGTGGATCTAGAAACTATTTCTCAGGGGCCCAAAGGAGTGGTCACCTCCATGGCCAGAAACCCTTTGCCCGCAGACAGAGAATCTAGGTCCTTGGAGAGATGGGGCAAAAAGGTTTATACCTCAACCACCCTTGCCATGAGGGCACTTAACTGTCTTTTTCATATGTTTCAGTATCAGGATTTCTTGATGGATGATTTGCAGAAAAAGATAGCCTCTCCTGAGCCTTTAGATAGAAAGGCCTTGCAGGATTTGGTTCATAATACTCAGCAGGTTAGTAATCATTTTCTTCAGTGTGGTTATGATGCATTGGAAGCTTCATGTAGGGCAGCTATGACAGGGGCCGTCATACGTAGACATGCTTGGTTGAAAGAACAGGCATTGCCAGATTATGTTAAAGTAAAGCTCCTAGATGCACCTCTGGAAAAACAGAAGCTATTTGGTGCTAATGCACAGGATGTGTTGAAATCTATTGAGGAAAAGGCTAAATCAGTATAAACAGTCAAAGATTTCCTCCAGGTTCAGCCACCGAGGTTCAGCAGGAATTGGCCTTCAAAGAATTGGTCCTTTCCAGACACTGACAAGTTCCAAAGGGGAAAAAACAGGCGTGCTCGAGGTAGAGGGCAATACCGAGGCTCCTACAGGGGCCGCCAATGGCAACCAACTAATCAGAGAAGTGGCGCAGGGACTTCTACTGCTCCACAGGGACAATCACAATGACTTGGCTTTGACACCGCCGACCAAGGCTCAAAGAGAAGCACCTTTAGGCGGAAAATTATCCTTATTTTCAAAGAATTGGCACGTCTTAACAAAGGACAAATGGATTCTGGACATAATAGACAAAGGTTACAGGTTCCACTTCCATACCTTAACAACAAGACAAGGCATGCCAAACCTGCCACAAAATCAAAGGGCAGAGGCACTCACAAGTTTTTTTGGGTTTTGTGGCATCTTGCATTCTTCTGATTCCACTGGCAAGACTACACATGAGAAAACTACAATGGTACCTAAAAAGTTTATGGTCTCAACACAGCCACAACTTAGAAGAAATTATACCACTCATTCCATGTCTTCAAAAGGAATTTTTGTGGTGGGCACAAGCAAGTCAATTAAACAAAGGCATGTCTTTCAGCGAACCTCAAGCAAGTCAAACCATTACAACAGATGCCTCAGATCATGGATGGGGGGCACACATGGAGGGCAGATGCATGCAAGGGCAATGGGCTCCCCAGGATATGCATCTGCACATAAATCAAAAAGAGATGTTGGCAGTGATTCATGCAATCGAGGCCTTCGGAAAATTTCTTCAGCAAGGTCATCTGCTAATAAAGACAGACAACACCACCGTCATGTGGTACATAAACAAACAGGGAGGCACTCATTCTTACCCCCTCTGCAGACTAACAATGACTCTTTGGGAAAAGGCCCTGAAACTGAACTTACAGTTGCAATCCCAGTTTGTTCCAGGCAAGGACAATGTTCTGGCGGACAGTCTAAGCAGAAACATTTTGGACCCGCACGAATGGATGCTGCATCCAGACATTTTTTCGCAAATAAGTCATGCATGGTGGAGGCCGGACATAGATCTCTTTGCCTCTCACGTCAATCATCATCTGAAGAAGTTCTGTTCGAGGACACACCATCCTCAAGCCTGGAGAATGGATGCTCTCTCCTTCAGCTGGAATTCTCTGACAATCTATGCATTCCCACCTCTACCATTAATGACCAAGGTGTTACTGAAGATCAAAGCAGAGCAACCAAAAGGTATTTTGATAGCTCCAGACTGGCCAAGGCAGCACTGGTATCCATTACTAAGGAGCATATCTCGCACCAAGCCGTGGCCCCTGCCTCAATGGCCTGTGCTTCTAACTCAGCACAATTACAGGACTGTTCATCCCAACCTGCAAACATTGCATCTGACAGCTTGGAGGGTTCCATGACTTCTACCCATATCTCTCTCTCCAAAAAAGTTCAAAGAGATCCTACTGGAAGCACGCAGACCTTCCACCAGAAAAACGTATTCAGCCAAATGGAAGAGATTCATCACCTGGAATGTCAACAAGGGTCAGGATGTATCAGTAATAAGCATGCCACAGATACTAGAATACTTGGCAGAAATGCTTCATTGTGGCCTTTCATATTCTTCCATAAAAATACACGCTTCAGCAATCTCAGCAAAATATAACTGTGATCCACCTGTGTTTTCACATCCTTTGTTAAGACAGTTTCTAAGAGGGATAAAGAATATCAAACCTCCCAGGAAACCACCAGTGCCTGCATGGGACCTCAACTTCATCTTGGAAAACTTAACTCTTCCTCCTTTTGAGCCAGCAGCATATTCAGAAATGCAATTTCTCTCCTGGAAAACAGTTTTCCTGTTGGCAGTTACCTCAGCAAGAAGAGTCTCGGAGGTACAGGCCCTCATGGCAGTACCTCCATTCCTCATTTTTCATCAGGACAGAGTTTCTTTAAGAACCAATCCTTCATTCATTCCAAAAGTGATATCCAGGGTGTCTAAATCAAGCAATTCACCTGCCTACTTTCTTTCCCAATCCTCAAAATAAAGGAGAAAAGCTGCTGCACACTTTGGACATACACAGACAATTACACTACTACTTGGACAGAACAAAGGCCAACAGAAAGTCTGACCAACTATTTGTAGCTTATGCTGCTGGAGTGCAAGGAAAGGCAATTTCCAGACAAACAATTTTAAAATGGATTGGACACTGCCTCAGATTCTGTTATTCTTTCCATGGAAAAGGTGTGCTAGCCAATATCAGGCCACACTTCACCAGAGCTATAGCCACCTCCACAGCCTTTCTAAGAGGGGTGGCTACAAAGGACATTCTAGAAGCTGCTACATGGAGCTCCGTGCATACATTTTCCAAACACTACGACCTGCCTTTATACTCCAGATCCCAAGAAGGCTTTGCTTCGGCAGTCCTGCAGGATATTTTAGCTACACCATCCTTTTCTTAGATCCTACCACCCCCAACTTGGCTATGGTATTTAACCCATATGTCAGGACTGCAGTTGCATTCTTGAAGGACATAGTACAGTTTTGTACCTACCATAAATGTAGATGTCCGATAGATATGCAACTGCAGTCAGGTTTACCCTCCCTCCTACTCCTCTGTAATTTACCTTTTTGGGTCCACTACCCCCTTTTCCAACTTAGCTGGGGATAGCTTTTATGGTGTATCTGTTAATTACTATTGTGCATATCTGGAATTTTATGCATTCTCTAAATTTAGCCTTCCTTGGAGGGCACCTGGCATCTGGGGCAAGAAACACTGAGGAAGATGGCGTCGACTGATGCTTTTATACCCCAGCCGCTCTTGACGTCGGGGAAGAGGTGACATCAGCCGACGCCGGACCCAGACTTTGGAATCCGGCCGACCGAGGGGCTGCCTGAGGCAGGACAACCCATATGTCAGGACTGCAGTTGCATATCTATCGGACATCTACATTTATGGTAGGTACAAAACTGTACTTTTCCTGATGTGTTGCATCTGGCTAGGAGCAGTTATCACAAGTTATCCTACAAAATGGACCTCCTCACAAAGGGAAGGGTTGGGGCTGTCTCATTCACCCTCATTTACTTACCCTACCCTTGATCTTGTAGATGATAATGTTTTGGTTCCTTACTGGCACCTTTTTTCTGAGGACATGATTCAGGTTTTACAGGAGGCAAGAAAACCCTCTTCTAGAAAATATTACATAGCAAAGTGGAAGAGATTTTCTTCTTGGTGTCACAGCAATGAACAGGACTGTCTTTCTCTGGGAGTTCGTACTGTGGTTTCTTTTGTGTCTGAATTGTTCAGTTCTGGTCTGGCATTTTTTTCTGTTAAAGCCATTTTTTCAGCCATTTCTGTCAGTCTGCCACTGGATCCACAACCTTATTCTGGATTTGATGTCAAACAGTGTTTAAAAGGAATCCTTCATGTTAGTGCTTTGAGAAAACCCACTCCTCCTTGGGGCCAGCAGCTTCTTACACTTTGAAGTTGTGTACTTGGAAAATTGATGGCTCTGACTTCTGCCAAATGAGTCTCTGAACTTCAGGCTCTAATGGTCTTTACTTCTTTTGTAGTTTTCTAAAGAGATAGAGTGTCTCTTAAAATCAATCCTACATTTATGCCTAAGGTTGTCAATGTCTCTCTGAAACAGAATGTCCACCTGTGCTGTGAATTTACATAGACAACTCAGATACTACCTAGGTAAGTCTAAAGATAATTAGAAAATCAGAGCAACTTTTTTGTTTCTTTTCAGGATAAGAAATTGGGTTTGGCAGTTTCCAAGCAAACCATTTCTTCTTGGACTTCTAAGCTCATTTTCGTTTGTGATTTTTTTCATGGGAAACAGCTTCTTTAAGTCCCAACCTTTTTTCTCCAATACCATTTACCTGGGTTTTACCCACCTAGCCCCTCCCCCACTCATTTATTTAGCCAAGGAGAGTTTACTTAGGTCCCCTGCGATACAAGCACCAATTTTAATTTCCCCTTGTAGAGAGCGGAAGCTGTCCACATCCACTGCTGTTGTGTGTTTGCCACGTAAGTTGTTAGTGCTTATTGTTAATTATTATCTAACTAGAAACTGCTACTCATAGATGTGCTACTGCAAATATAGCTATTACTCTATGCACTTTACATTGCTTACCTGTGCAGAGCTGTCTATATCATTCTAGGACATTATTTCTACTACTTGCTGTTTAATAACCTCATGTGCGGGTGCTGGTTATGGAAGCATGAGCTGGCTTTAGTATTCAAGTGTTGGTTTAATATATATTTTTGCTTTGTAGAGCACACATTTACTCTAGAATTTTTTTGCCAATGTGTTTGTTACAGTACTTAGATGTGGTGTCAAGCGCATTTACTGACTAATGTTCTATAACTGCTTAAGCGCCTTTGTTTTATATAGTTGATACAGCAAATATAGCAGGGTTAACCAAATGGAGCAAATTAGAATGCTTATAGAGCTCACTTTTTATTGTATAACTTAATGTATTTGCTAAAATTGTTTTTACTGCCTTTAACCAAGAACTATTGCATTTCCTTACCCTCTAACACAGTTTTTTCTTCCCCTTTCTGCTAGTTTTCACCCTTCAGCTGTCATCCCCCCCCTTCTATTGGATTCAGCCTGTTAAAACAACTCTGTGATCCAGTGTACGGGACCTAGTGATACAAATTAACTAAGGGACTCTAAGACGATATGTGTAGGTCTCCCTAATACAAAATCATCGTTACTACTCTGTATTTCACTGTACTGAACTGAGCAGCTAATGGTGAACACACTACCAGGAAGTTTGGACGCTCTTTGTTTGTTTTATCTCTCCCGAATGGTCCCCACAGAGTCATCTGCTTCACCAAATTAGACTTGTATTTCTGGCCATTTTTTCAGTGGTTATACCAACCACTATTTCTATTTCTCTAAACCTAACTTAATACATGTTACTCTCCTTCCAGATGGGGACATCCACCCCAATCCTGGACCATCCTCCTCCTCCAGCACCTCCACTTCTAACAACAAGTCCTGTTTCCCATCCACTCCAACTAAACACCTATCTGTCTCTTCCATAAACCTTCAAAGTCTCACTAATAAAATCACAGACTTGCACGCTTGGATGACAGATCACACTCCCCACATCTTAATCTCTCAGAAACATGACTCAAACCTCATATATCAAGCTCTGAAATACTTCCCCCAGGCTAGAACATATTCCGGCAAGTCAGACCTCTCAAAAAAGGGGGAGGTGTTGCTATTATATACTCCGAACAGCTTAACCTGTCCCCCATCTCCCTACCTCTCCCAGATTTCTCACCTGCTGAATTGATTATTCTTAATTGCCACCTCAACCCACACAAAAATTTCACAATTGCATCTATCTATATACCCCCTCCCTCAGAAACAATATCCCAGTTCTTGAATCTGTCCTATTCTGGACCTCTCAACATATACCTTTTGAGACGATTCTACTAGGTGATGTCAACATTGATGGGAATAAACTCTCCCCAAGCTTTAGTATAAACCTCTTTAGATTCACTCAACTTATTTCTACTCCCACCCGCATTCATAAAAACTCTAGCTCCACTCTTGATTGGATTTTAACTTCCAACTCAAACCTGTACTATAATCCCTGTACATTATCAGATTCCCTGAGTGATCACCTCCCCATCTCTATACAAAGACTGCCTTCCCATACATCTAAAACCCACCTATGTAGAGACTGTTGAAACTTGTCCAGCTTCAACACTGATGCCTTCAACTACCAACTCTCCCTCATTAACTGGTCTCACCTATTCAATTTCCCACTAAACAACCACATTCAGGAATTTAACAATACTTTCCTTAACATTGTAAACTCCCTAACACCCATTAGAAAAATCAGGATTAAATCTAACCCTGTACCCTGGCTCTCCAGACACCCTCTCTACTATGAAACTCAGGGACACTACCTGGAAACACTAGACCAAGTTCAAATCTTCCTCCTTACTTCTTAAGAAACCTTACCAAAAAAACTTATTGTACAAGATGAGAAGAAATTCTATCAGGAAACTCAAACTACCCCAAAAAATCTGGCATACCTTGAACAACATTCGCCATCCAGGGAAACCTTCTACTTCCAACCCTTTCCCCAATAAAACACGACTAGAAATAGCCACCCTTCTAAACAATTACTTTATAGACATCACCTGTAAGCTAACCCCTCTCAATAATAAACCCCCAACCCTCCACCCCCCCACTAACCTTCATTCCCCCTTCTCAATAAAACCAGTTTCCATTGCTTATGTAAAATCTCTCCTGCAGAAACTAAAACCTTGCTTCCCTTCCTTCAACAACCTACCCCCACAATTTCTCAAACTAGCAGCCACCTCTATAACTTAACCCTTTTCTATCCTTATTAACAGGTCTATCAAATAATCCCCTGTTGCTGACATTTAGAAATCATTTTACGCAATTCCTCTTCACAAAGGAGATAACTCTAGCAACCCTTCCAGTTTCTGACCTATAGCATCTTCACTCTGTCAAAAATCCTAGAAAAATGCATTCACAGACAACTTTATAATTATCTTCTCCAGGAAAACCTCCTCACCCTCTCTCAACACAGTTTGACCACAGCACAGCCACAGCTCTTCTGTCCTTCACCCAGACCATCACATTGGCTAGAGATAACCATAAACTAGTGTCATGTATATTCTTTGACCTCTCTAAAGTATTTTACACCATCTCCCACCCCAGGCTTCTCTCTAAACCTACTGAACTTAACCTCTGTCCATCAACTACCAACTGGTTCTCTAGTTACCTTAACAGACAGCAGTCTGTTAGATTGCTAAACTTCTGCTCCCCATTCCTACTCATTAACACAGGTCTACCCCAAGGATCCATTCTGGGCCCCCCTTCTGTTCAATAGCTTTATTAACAACCTACACTCCACCTGCAAAACCTCATCTCTGATCCAATACGCTGATGACTCTAGTCTTATTGCCCTCTCTGACAACCCGACTGACCTTCTCTCTCTTACACAATCCTCTTTTAACTCCACCGAACACTGGCTAATCAACAACCTTCTTATCCTTAATCCAAAGAAAACCAAAAATCTATGACTAATTTAAAAACCTCCTTCACCCTCACCTCCCTGGACAAACACGGTCATACATGCAGACACCTATACTAAACTTTTAGGAATCACTATAGACAGTCAACTAAAATTTGACCATCATGTCCATCTTTCCATCAAAAAGACAAACCAGAAACTTGGCCTTTGTATAGAAACAGAAAAATCCTATTTATCACATCGAGGACTACTCTAGCTCAATCCTATCTCCTCACCTGCCTACTCTGTTCTTGTCCAATATTTACCCACCTCCAAGCAAATCTGTTAAATAAACTTGAATAAACTTATAACCAGATTTGCCTGTAACTTCCCCTATAAATCCCATCACTGCCTTGCCCTTAAACAACTACATTGGCTTGCATTCCCTCAACTACTACATCTTTCTCAGGTCCAGATGAGACACACGCTACTATACAAACCTGCAAACTGTCCCTTCCTGTCCTCCCTCTTATCCCTGTACAAACCGTCATGATCTCTCTGCAGTTCTGACCAACGGCTACTTGACTCCTATAGACCTAATAAATCAATAGGTAAATTACTCTACAAAAGTTCTATATCTCAAACATGGAACAAGCTCCCTACCACTACATGATCCATCCAATATTCCTCTCTATTCAAAAAAGAATTAGTTATCTTGCTAACTCACCCTCCTGTACCTGCCACCACCCTACCTAACGTCTGCCCACCAAGTCTCCTCTGTGCTTTGCCTTGAGCTCCTATCCCACCTCTAATATATCTCTTTCCTATACCAGCACCATGTTTTTTTTTCCTTTTTATCTCTCTTTGATTAACAACTGTCTCCTCTCCCTCTTTACCAATATGGTCTATCTACATTTTTTGCATATTCCTTTGTTTCTGATGATATACTGCAAACCTACAAATTTTGTAAACTCTTTTTTTCTGATGATATACTGTAAACTGACAATTTCTCAACTTTGAATTTGCATTATTTTGCATAAATATTTTTGTTGCCATATAATCTTTTTATGTACACCTGCATATGTAAACTATGTATTGTTTGATGTTCTTCGTGTTTCACTGCTGCAGTCATCACACTTGGGTTATCTGCCTGCAGGTAGCCCTCAGTCGGCCCAAATACCAGGGATTTAGTATTTCTGTGTAGGATGCTGTCGCTTCAGGACTGACGTCAGGTATAAAAACAGGCAGCCGATGCCATTACATCAGTCTTTCTTGCCAAGTAGCCCGAAGCAGATGCAGTTCGCAAGTGCTAGTCGGCTGCTACCTGAGTTTTCGTTTACTAATTGAATCATCCTGAAGTTTTCTAAAGCTAAATACCCTGTTGGGGATCCTTTTTTCTTCCTCTAACCGATGTCAGAAAAAGTTAATAATTGTCTTGCCTGTGGAAAGCAAATACCACACCGAGATATTCATTCTTACTGCATCACCTGTCTAGGCCCAGACCACGACGTACCTCACTGTCGGTTTTGTGCCTTGTTCAACACCCAAACCATTCATCATCGGACCCTTATTGTCACTAAATACTTTCATTTTCGATCGTATTCCAAAATGGCTTTGGTAAGCCATCCAACTGCCAATATTCTGAAAAGATGTAAGGATAAAAACAGAGACAGACCGCACAGGTTCAAAGCTGCTGACGATGCTTCTGTTAAGCTAGTTGCCAGTTCACCGGTACTCAGTGAGGCGCTTTTGCAGCCCCTGATGCTGGCTTCAATGAATTTGCAGGCCTCTACCGAGACCCGTTCGGAGTCCGGTATACCGCGAGTCTCTTCTTCGACTATGGAACCGGCAGATGTCTCTACCTTGGATGGGTCCAGAGCTGCTGAGCAGGCACCGGCTTCTGAGGAAGTTCTTCGTACTACCGATGTTCGACACAAACCGACTACTTCAGTTCTGTCTAAAACTACCGAATTTCTAAGGCCAAGAGTACACACTACGCCTAGAAAACTGATGACCAAAGCGCATGCACCTGCTCCCTTGCTACAAAGTAAAATGCTTAGAATGGCAGAAGACCTCATTATGCTGATTAGGGGAAGTCAACCTTCCCCTGCTAAGAGAAAAAGGGACCAGTCCCCAGCAGTTCAACAGACCAATAGTCCAACAACTGTGAGGTTTCTGATTATGAAGAACATGCCCTTATCTGCTTATGAGGATTCTGATGCAGAGGAATCCATTCCCACTGCCTCTCCTCCAGAGGATTTCTCTTTTGGTGAAACCTTACATATTTTAAGAGAACATTTCCACTGGGAATGCCAAGACTATCCTCAGTCCAAAAAGATGCTCAGAGAATTTCTAGACTTGCCACAACACAGGCCTTTAGCAATACCACCAGTCCTGGAAGTTGTTGATGATGTCTTTATGGAATCCAGTCTTAATCCTAATACTTTACCACCTGCCCCTAGGAAACCAGATAGGTACTACAGAGTACCTGACTCTCACAAATTTCCTTTCAAAACTCCTACTGCTGACCCTGAGATCATTTCCCAGGGGCCTAAAGGTGTCAGGGCAGCTACAGCTAAGAATCCCACCCCTTTGGACGTGGATTCCAGAGCTTTGGACAGATGGGGTAAGAAAAGTATATACCTCTGCAACTCTTGCCATTAGGACTTTGAATTGTCAGTTTCAAATGCTGAAGTACCAACAACATGTTATGGAACTTGTTAAGCAAAAAATAGCTACCTTTACAGACTGTGCTGAAAATAAAGAATTGCAAGAGCTTATGCATTCTGCAAGCCAAGTCAACAAGCAAGCATTGCAGTGTGGCTTTGACGCCCTAGAAGCATCTTGCAGGGCAGCAGTCACTGGTTCTCTACTGAGAAGGCATGCTTGGCTTAAGGAGCAGGCCTTGCCAGATCATGTCAAAACCAAGTTACTAGATGCTCCTTTGAACAAGGACAATCTGGCACCAAAGCAGAAGAGGTTCTTAAAAAGATGGAAGAAAAAGCTAAATCTATGCAGACAATCAAAGAATTCTTCCAAGTACAGCCTCCTAAATTCAGCAGGCATTGCCCCTTGAAACATTGGTCCTTTCAAGCCCATCTCAAACTAGACCCAGGGGAAACAGACCCCCCCCCAGACTACAGTCTCAGTGTTGCAGAGATCTAAGCAATGGAGTGCCTCCACCTCTAAAGCAGAGAGTACTAAACCCCACCCCCTTATGGAAAGAATTCCCAGTGACTTCTCAACTCCACCCCCCTCCTCTGCCCAACTGCTTGTGCCCCTAGGAGGAAAACTTGCCCTTCATCCAAAAAACTGGATTCCCATCACCAAAGATTGATGGGTCCTCAGCATTGTATCCCAGGGGTACAAATTTTACTTCCACTTACTGCCAACCCCAAAAGGGTTCCCAGACCTCCCTCTAAACCAGTGGGCAGAGGCTCAAAACCAAGTCCAATCCCTGCTCTCTATAAAGGCAATTCAACTGGTTCCTGTGGAACAGATAGGTCAGGGATTCTATTCCAGACTTTTCCTGGTACCCAGAAAAGAAGGCACTTGGTGCCCAATCCTAGATCTTTCAATTCTCAACACCTTCCTGGTGGTACCAAAATTCAAAATCCTCACGTTGCAGCAGCTTCTACCTATGCTAGCCAAAGATGCCTGGATGTTCTTCGTGTTTCACTGTTGCAGTCATTACATTTGGGGTTATCTGCTTGCAGGTAGCCCTCAGTCGGCCTGATTAACAAAGTCTTGGGTCCTGCATCGGTTGCTGTCCCTTCTTCCATGACGTCAGGTCTTCAGGAGTATAAAACATGCAGCCAATGCTATTACATCAGTCTTTCTTGCTGTGCTGTGCCCGAAGCAGAAGCAGTTCGCAAGTGCCGGTCGGCCAACTCCTGAAATTTTCATTTTCGAGTTTCAGAACCGAAGTCTTCAACTAAAGCTAAGTACCCCATTGGGGAAACTTTTTCTTGCTCCTTAGCAATGTCAATAAAAGTTAATAATTGCATTACTTGTGGAAAGCAAATACCTCATAAAGATTTTCATTCATACTGTATTCCTTGCCTAGGCCCTGACCACGACGTACCTTGCTGAAGTTTTGTGCTTTATTTAATCAGCGCACTATCCATCGTCGGTATATTATCACCTCTAAATATTTTGGTTCTCGATTTAATTATTCAGAAATGTCGTTGGTTAGCCATCCGACTACCAGGAGTCTAAAAAAACGCAAAGATAAAGACAGAGACAGGCCGCCGAGGTCCAAAACTGCCTATGACGCTTCTCCTAAGCCAGTCGCCAGTTCGCCGGTACTTAGTGAGGTGCTTTCACAGCCCCTGATAGCCACTACTAATGATTCGCAGGCCTCTACTGAGACCCATTCGGAGTCCAGTATGCCGCAAGATGCTTCAACTATGGAACCCGCGGATGTCTCTACTGTGGATGAGTCCGGAGCCACTGTGCAGGCACTGGCTTCTGAGGGTGTATTCAGGCCTACGGACTTGCATATTAAACTGATGCCTCCTTTCTCACTTAGGCCTAAGCCTCGAACCATGCCTAAAAAAATGACACCCAGGCCACATGCTCAGGCCTCTTTGCCTAAAAAACAAATAAGAATGGCTGAAGATTTAATAACTCTAATCAGGGGTAGCCAACCCCCCCCCCCCTTTCTAAGAGGCCTAGGACTGAAGTTGATTTTTTCTGATTCTTCTGATGATCTAGATTTGCCCTTATCTACTTATGAGGACTCTGATGCAGAGGACTCCATTCCCTCTGCTTCCCCTCCAGAGGATTTTTTCTTTTGGGGAAACCTTGCATACTTTAAGGGAGCATTTCCACTGGGAAAGCCAGGATTTTTCTTATTCAAAAAAGAGTCTTAGGGATTTCTTACTCCTACCTCAGCATAGGCCTTTAGCTATTCCTCCTTTACTAGACATTGTTAATGATGCTTTTTCAGAAATTAAGTCTGGCCCCTGATTCCTTGCCTCCTGCTCCCAGAAAATCTGACAGATACTACAGGGTTCCTTAGTCACACAAGTTCCTTTTTAAAAACCCTACTGTGGATCCAGAGACTATTTCACAGGGGCCCAAGGGCATTAAGGCTTCTATTGCTAAAAATCCTTCCCCTTCTGATAGAGACTTCAGGGTGCTATATAGATGGGGTTAGAAGGTTTACACTTCTGCATCCTTGGCCATTAGGGTTTTAAACTGCCAGTTTCATATGTTAAAGTATCAGCAACATGTTATTGGATTGCTTAAACAGAAAATTATGTTGATTCCGGACTGTGTGGAAAATAAAGAATTACAGGATTTAATGCATTCTGCTGAACAAGTTGGAAAACTTACTTGGCAATGTGGTTTTGATTCATTAGAGGCCTCTTGCAGGGCTTCTGTTACTGGGTCTGTGCTCAGAAGGCATGCTTGGTTAAAGGAGCAATCTTTGCCTGTTCATGTTAAAGCTAAATTTTGGATGCTCCCTTAAGTCAGGACTGCCTGTTTGGCAACAAGGCTGAGGAAATTCTTAAAAAGATGGAAGATAAAGCTAAATCTATGAAAACTGTTAAAGATTTCTTACAAGTTCAGCCTCCTAGATTTAGTAGGCACTGGCCCTCTAAGAATTGGTCCTTTCCAGCCCCTTCCAGGTCTTCTCAAGCCAAACCGAGACACAACAAAAGTGTCATGTTTCAGTCCCAGGGGGTATACGGGACTAAGTAGTGGGGGGCCTCCACTTCCAAATCTGGGAGTAATAAGACTCCCCCTTTGGTAAACTGTCTCAATGACTTCTGTTTAAAATTTCCAAGCACTTATCAACTGACTGCCCCTTTGGGGGGGGGGGGGGATATTGCTCTTCATGCAAAGAGCTGGGAACTCATTACCCAGGACAAATGGGTTTTAAATATAGTGTCCCAGGGATACAGATTTCACTTCCACACATTGCCAACACCAAGTGGGTGGTCGGACCTACCCCCAAATCAGTGGGCAGAGGCCCCAAAACAAGTACTTTCTCTCTTAAGCAAGGGGGCTATTCAACTGGTACCGGAAAAGGAAAAGGGACAAGGTTTCTACTCGAGACTTTTCCTGGTAGCCAGAAAAGACAATTCATGGGGTCCTATCCTGGACCTGTCTCCTCTAAACTCCTTTTTGGAAATTCCTAAATTCAGGATGCTGACTCTTCAATTACTTCCTATGCTAGGCAAAGATACCGGGTTGGCAACACTAGATTTAAAAGAAGTATACCTGCACATCCCAATCAGGGAATCTTGCAGAAGATACCTACGCTTCAAAGCAGGCTACACACACTATCAGTTCTCTGCACTGCCCTTTGGCTTATCTACTGTGCCCAGAGTATTCACAAAGTGCCTAGCTCCAGTTATTACATTTTGCAGACAAAGAAATATTCAAATATACCCATACCTGGACAATTGTCTAATTCAGGCAGAAAGCCAGGACATACTTTTGAATCATCTGGCCTTTGTACAAAGGGTTCTGACTTGTCTGGGGTACACCATAAACAAAAAGAAATCACACCTGGTACCCTTTCAACAAATTATATTCCTGGGAGCAAGCTTGAATACAACTTTCCAGATGGCTTACCTCACGCCAGAGAAACAAATTAATTTGACAACCTACTTCAAACAAGTGGCCACAAAAACCCTGCTATCTGCAAGCCTTGGGGTTCATGGCCTCCTGCATTCTTCTAATTCCATATGCAAGACTGCATATGAGGAAACTACAGTGGTATCTAAAAAGCCTATGGTGTCAACATTCTCAGGATCTAGAAGAAATGATTCCTATCATACCTTGCCTACACCTAGAATTCCTTTGGTGGGCAGAGGCCTGCCACCAAAACAAGGGACTACCTTTCACACCACCCGCTGCCACCCAAACCCTAACAACAGACGCATCAGACTATGCATGGGGGTCTCATCTGGCAGGGAAGTGCATTCAGGGCAAATGGAACCCAAGTCAAATGCACCTGCATATCAATCAAAAAGAAATGTTAGCTGTACACAATACTCTGACAGCCTTCAAGGATCACATTCTTCCAGGACAACTTTTGGTAAAGACGGACAACACCACGGCTATGTGGTACATAAACAGGGGGGTAAACATTCTTACCCCCTCTGCAGACTAGCCATGGCATTGTGGAACACAGCCTTGAGCTACCAAGTGCACCTACAAGCTCAATTCCTGCCAGGAAAATTAAATACACTGGCAGACGGACTAAGCAGAAACCTCATGGATCCACACGAGGGGAAACTGGAACCAAGGATTTTCAACATGTTGACAAGCAAATGGGGGAGCCTAGATATAGACCTGTTTGCCTCTCCCCAGAACTACCAATTGGACAAATTTTGCACATGGACTCCCCACAAGCAAGCATGGAAAGTGGATGCTCTGTCCTTCAGCTAGAAAAACCCCACAAGCAAGCATGGAAAGTGGATGCAACCCCACAAGCAAGCATGGAAAGTGGATGCTCTGTCCTTCAGCTAGAAAAAACTATCAGTCTATGCCTTCCCCCCTCTGCTTTCCAAAGTACTACTAAAAATCAAACAGGACAAACCAAGGATGATTTTGATTGCTCCAGACTGGCCACACCAACACTGGTACCCCCTCCTGTGCAGTGTGTCATGGTTATCCCCATGGCACCTGCCTCAGACTCCTTCCATGTTGTCTCAGTAGGAGAACCAGATTCTGTACCCTCAGCTTCTAACACTGAACCTTGCAGCCTGGCTAATTACATAATCTGTCCTCTACCATCCCTCAGTAAACCTGTGATGGATATCATTTTAGAGGCAAGGAGGCCTAGCACTAGAAAATCTTATGCTGAAAAATGGAAAGGATTCTGTGCCTGGAACCAGTCTCAAAGGATGAGCACGGCAGCACCCAATTTACCTCAGATTGTACAATACTTAACTGAGATGCTTCACAAGGGCCTGTCTTTTTCCTCCATTAAAATCCAAGCCTCAGCCATTTCAGCTCCATTATAGCACAAAACCTCCCCTCTTCTCTCATCCACTGCTCAAGCAGTTCCTCAGAGAGGCCAAAAATTTGAGACCTCCCAGGAGAGCTCTAACCCCAGCCTGGGACCTTAACTTTGTTTTGTAGAAACGCACTTTACCTCCTTTCGAGCCAGCTGCTACTGCAGACTTAAAATTTATTTCTTGGAAAACAGCTTTCCTTTTAGCAATCACTTCAGCTAGAAGGGTATCTGAATTACAGGCCTTTATGGCAGTGGAGCCTTTCATCATCTTTCATGCAGACAGGGTGTCCCTCAGAACCAATCCATCCTTCATGCCCAAGGTGGTATCCAGTGTGGCTCTTAATCAGTCTATTCATTTGCCAACCTTCTTTCCCAATCCAAAGAACAAAGGGGAATGGATACTGCATTCCTTAGATGTGCACAGACAACTTAGATTCTACTTGGAGAGGACTAAACCACAAAGGTAATCTGAACAACTGCTGGTGGCATTTCCTGCAGGGGCAGAGGGGAAGGCTATTTCAAAGCAAACCATTTCTAAATGGATAGGCCATTGCATTCATTTCTGCTACAAGCACCATGGAAAACATATCCCCTCAGGGGGTCAGAATACATTCCACTAGGGCAACTTCTACCTCTACAGCATTCCTCAGGGGAGTCCCTACCAGGGACATCCTGGAAGCTGCTACCTGGAGTTCTTTACACACCTTCACCAAGCATTACCACCTGCCTATCGTTTCCAAATCCAGGGCAGGTATTGCAACAGCAGTCTTGCAAGGCATTCTAGCCAGCCCTACTTCTTCTTGACTGCCTCCACCCTTCTTCAGCTTTGGAAATCTACCCAAGTGTGATGAGTGCAACAGTGAAACACAAAGAACATAGTACAGTTGTGTACACTTACCATAAATGTAGATGTTCGAGTGTATTCACTGTTGCAGTCCCGGTTTCCCTCCCTCCAGCCCTCTGGTTTTCTCTCTCTTTCTGTCTCTAAACTCTCTATGCCTTTTACTACCCCCCTCCATAAGGGATATTGGTATTTACTTTTTACTGGTGGTGTTTTCCCCCACCATAACTTAGCTCCCTATTGGGGGGCTCCTGATATTTGGGGTAAGAAAAACTGATGTAATGGCGTCGACTGCATGTTTTTATATCCCTGACGTCAGTCCTGGAGCGATAGCATCTGACGCAGAAATACTAAGTCTCTGGTATTCAGGCCAACTGAGGGCTTACCTGCAGGCAGATAACCCAAGTGTGATGACTGCAACAGTGAATACACTCGAACATCTACATTTATGGTAAGTGTACACAACTGTACTTTTTGTATGTGGAGCTTTTCTCCTCTGGTCTCCACTGAAAATAGCCACCAGCTCTGTGGACTAACCTGGTTACCAAAAGACAAATAAATAAAATTCTACTAAGGCAGCTGCCTCTTCCAGTGCGTTTTCAAGGGTCTGTATGCTAGATCCATTCTGGAAGATGCTCCTTATTACCCTTTACTAAGCACTGCAAGTTGGATGACTTTTCAATGTTCAAAGTAGATTTTGCTAGGTGGGTCTATATCAGAATCTCGAACGGTCACAATGTTGAATCTGACATTGCTGACACGTAAACAGCGAAACCGCAGAACATTGAAGAGGTAAACAGAAATCTCCATAAGGGGAGATTTCCATTTACTTCGATATAGTGCGGTCTCGGAGTTGGAATATGTAAGTAGCGAGGGGTGCAGGGGGGCTTGCCCCCCTGCTTAGAGCAACTAGTTCTGTTTTTTTACTTTATTTACTGTTTTTATTAGATATTCGATGTTACTGGACTTTGATATGGTGTCGATCATATCGTATTCGAAGATCTGTAACTTTGAGTATCTAATATAGGCCCTTGCTAGGTCCATCCTCCATGGATTTTTTTTTTTTTGGAAAGTTCCTTATTCTTCCTCCCTTTCTTTGTAGTAGCTTTAGTATTCTCAGTACACTAAGGAATACAGCAACAGTAAGGAAGTTCATAGTACAATTGTGCAAGAACTGATTCTACGTCTCTCTGCTTTTACTCTGATAGTAAATCTGTCACAGGAATCTTAAACTTAGGAATATCTTCTAAAATTTTATATTATGTTGTAGAGAACAAATGTATCCTATCTGTTAGTTGATATGTATGTCAAAGTCTCTTCTATGGAAATTGTATGTCAAAAGTCTGTCCTTAAAACTATGCTTTGTAAAAAAAAAAAATGTTCTCTTGGAGCTTTTCTCTTCGGACCTCCACTGAAAATGGACTTGTAATCCAGTTGGACTCTCCCGGTCAACAAATGTAAAATAAAAAAATAAATAAATAAACTTGACATAACAATACATCTCCAGTTTACAACTATTGCACTATACAATCCCTCCCTCCTTCCCTGTCTTGTTTTTATTTCCCTTTTTTCCTCTGGCCAAGAGGACTTCTTTTCTTCTTACTGAAATTCATTTTTGGACTGTAACTATGAAGCTGCTATATGGCCTTTAGCCCACAGAATCACAAAAGATAAGAGAATTGTAATTTCCAGAAGAAGGAGAAGAGCTTCCTTTAGCAGATTTCTGTAGCAGGGAATCCATGTCTATGAGTGATCACATCTTTGTTCTTCCCTTTTTCCTGTTTTGATTACTGCATAAATGTCTGTACTATATTGTGATGTGATGCAGGGGATGGATAGAGTTGTGTGATTTACTATTATCCTGGACCTTAGTCAATGGGTTTTGCATTAGTTCCACATGGCTTCCTTCCCATGTGCCCCTGTTTCCTGTTTTTGTATGTGTTGGGGGGATCTTGCCTTTGGGGTAAGTATAGTTATTGCTTGCATACCTCTGTCACATCTCTGTGTGCTCTGTGATATGTGTTTAGGCATGGAAACACAAATGAACAGGTTGACATGTCTGGCATACAAGGAATTGCCTAACCCAATGCTGATGGATTTGCTGCACATCAGCAGGTCAAATGGCATCAGAAATGCTTGGTCTAGCGATCTAAACCCGATACGTAACATGAACACAATGGTTTGAAGGGACATGTATATCTCACAGAGGATATCAGTGCTCTGGAACAGACTTCATCCACATAAAACAAAGTTCACCCCCATCCATATTCAAATGCAACTTTAATCTGTGGATTTACCACAAGACTGCTCCCTGTGCTACTAATGGACAGAGGCAGCTCCAAAGTGATTTGTCTCATGCATGGGTCCCCACAAATTATCTGTAGTATGATCACAGTCATTCTCTTTAGGGGTAATGTATAATTATTGACCATGGTATGAGTAAAGCCAATCTCTCAACCAAATGGGATAGCTTAATTTGAGCACAAAAAGTGAAATTTACTAGGCTTAAAATAGCCAGCAAGGTCAGATAGCCTAGCACTTACCTATGCGCCTTTGTGGAGGTGATTCCTGGTTTGTACTGTAATATCAGGGTTAAGTTTGCATTGGTAGACAGTGCCACTTAGGATTGCTGAAAATTGTATGCCAGATACTGTAGTGGGGGAATATGACATATGGATCTGCTGTGACAACCCTAAGCATTCAGTGTTGTGGCAGTTGCTCACTCAAAGGAATTTTCCTTTTTGTAAGGAGAATTTTGATTAGTTATTGTTAGGTACAGGAGTCCATTTTAGTCATAAATGATTAAAGGGAGGGTGAGTAGTTCTGGTACTGTTTGAAGGCTTCAAATAAATACCTCCCTACAACTTTAATTTGTAAGGCTGGCCGTACACTAGAAAGAACAAAGCTACCTCTTCTGTTAAGTTTTGAGAATTTTTTTCTATGGCAGGTAATCATCACAGGTGCACCAGTTGCCCACAATTTCATTTAACAGTTTTCTTTTCATTCTCTGAAAAATAATTTAGCAATTTTGAAAAGCAATATTCTTAGTAGAAATAGTTTCTTTTGTTTTAAAGTCAGATGTCATTATTGATTGCTGGAAATGCTATTTCTAACTATCTCTTTGGATCTGGTTGTCAAAGTTCAGTGCTGTCCCTAAACAGGTCAAGCTTACAATATTTTAAAAAAGTTTTACAATGTACAAAATTTTAATGAACTTAAAAGACTCTTGCTAGGGCAGTTAATGTACAACATGTCTCTTTCCAGGCAGATTTTGAGATATACAAACAGAAGGTGAGTGATATCAGTGCACCATTTGTCAACTAAGACTTAATGATGTCATCCTTCTTTCTTTGTCAGAGGCTATAGCCAGAGTACCATAGATAAGTTAGACCATGAATAATTTCTTTGCCTTCATCAGAGCAGTAATAATAATGATTACTGCAGCATTGTTATTCGTTATCCATTGGAGTTAGCTTCAGGCAGACATCTGCCTTTCCAGCCAGAGTCTGTCCTTTCAAATGTCCTTAGCGCCGAACTCCTCCTCCTCCTGACAATGATGTCACTGACAGCCAGCGAAAAGTCTTATTTTATTTATTTATTTTTTTTGCTTCGTAAAAAAATCACACCATCAGTATCTCTCTGTCTCTTGTTCCCTTCTATGTGACTTCTATCAAAATAAATACCTGTAGTTTGGGAACTTTTACCTAATTTGTTTTTTTTTTTTGTGATCTGGTGTATTATTACTGTTGCTTATTGTGACAGTGATTTTTTTTCCCCTTTGGCTTGTAACATCCCTAAAAATAGTCTCCCAGGTGGACAACACTTTGAATAAAAAAAAAAATCAGTACTGAAATCTTTGTATCTTCCTAGAGCACAAGAATCTTTTGTTAGAACAAAGGGCTTCTGTCTCTTCAACGTCCTCTTATAGTGTTCAAAAATTGTAAGTAGTCACTGAAAAAAGAATGCAAACACAGAAAGGGGACCATCCCAGGAAACTGCTGATTAAAGAGTTAGCAAACTGGGAGTGATCCCTCCAGTTTTTTTGTAACCTGAGGGTATCAGTCTCAGGGTGGCATAACCATGTCTGCCCTGACCTCACTACCTTCAATTACTAGGTCTGTGCTTGCCTTCCTCCTTCCACCTGTTGATCCAGATAAGCAGATCTTACTTTGGAATGAATTGATGCTGGGTGACATTTGACAGATGGAAAATGAGGTTTGTCTTAGTGTACAAAAGAAAACCAAGAACCTTCACCCTCACCCCTTCCTAGCATTGCTTCCCATCCTGTTATGTCAAATAGAGTGAATACAACCAATTCTGGCAGAGTAGAAGGTATTCCTAGAGGAATAAATAAAGTGGTTGTATTCAACATTGTGCCTGATCACAAAGAAAGGATGCCACTTGTAGGCTCAGACTATGCAGGTTTGTGAAAGTAAGCAAACTTGGAGGTTTTGTGAATCAGAATGCTAACTCTACGGGTCTTCTCGCCTTCTGCCAAATGCCTTGCTTGTCATCCTGGTTTTAAAGAATTTTTATTTCTGCATGGACAGAAACATGTCTGGTTCACTTCTTTACAACTTGTTGCTTTCCAGTGCACTTGTGATGTTCAGCAGATGCTTGGCACTAGTATATACTGTGTTGACCATGTGGATTCACATCAGCTTATATTTAATAACTGCTTAATCCAAGCACACCTATTTTAGAGCATGCCAAAGGGCCCCACAGTACTGTATTCATTGCCTGACCCATCTTTGAGTTCTTTTTGAAATCCAGCTTGTATATTAAAAGTGTGAACATGTTCATAGGGTATCATACTGTGTAGAAAGGAAAACGAACAGTTTTGCTGCAGAGCAAGCCCCTTTGTCTGGAACTCTTTGCAACAGAACTATGACACACCCACAAAATTATGAATTCTGTGAGCTTTATGTACTGTATGAAGATGGTACCTGGGCCAGACTGCACATGTTGTAAATATAATGGTACCTTAAGGATGTCTGGATGTAGCACCTAACAATACTCTTTGAAAAGGTAGTCCTACAGATTCACTTGGTAGCCAAAGCAGGTGAAGGCAAACTCAGAGGATGCCCTTGGAGACTCTAGAGTGTGTAACAGACCATAACCACAGATACCATGTTCCTAGTTTGAGAGTCTCATAGTCCACCTGTACATACCAGGGAGATGGAATGGCTCCATAATAATTAAGTAGATTATTGCAACATTGATGATGGCCCTGATTTTGACCTTGAAAGCATTCAGGCAAACTGAAGGGGGTGTCAGATGAGCACCGTTGTTATGTTGGTAACATGTGCTCATAACTCTTCAAACTAGCAATGATGGCATGGGACCTGTGCGCATGCCTCCCATCAGACTTAAACTTGTTGGAGGGTAGACTGAGTAGATCCCCCTCTTATGTCCTTTCTGGATACAAATTATGCAAGCTAGGGTTCCAGGGCTTAGTTCAGTGGTAAAGTGCCCACTAGAAAATCAAGGCAGTTGACCCCACCCCAGTGGCTTTATCAACACCATCTAAGAAATGTTTGTTAGTAATTTTTCTGTCAAAAAAGAACTGAAGATGGTATGAGCTGCTGTCCCTTTTCGCAGAATATCAGACCAATGTCCTGGACAAAAGGAGAAGCTCAGGTCTGCTTCAGGATGTCTGGATGCATTGAAAGTCTGGTCAGAAGGGAGGGTGTCTGGCATTGGTTGTTTCCATGATTAATGAAAGGTACTGCCGCAGTGATTCTACTCTCTGAATATTTACTGTTAATTATATATTGACTCATATTGCTGTACTTTTTTAATAAGGTAGGTGAGAAGAGCCTATGATCAGAGCCCTTGTTATTTCGGCAGGTTGTTGTGTCTTTCGGCTTTTCCTGGTTAGGGGGTTACCACAGTGGAATTCCGGTCCACTAATGATTGGCAGTATATTTTTACGTGCCGAGTTGCCGGCCCTGACGCACAACCTTCAACGAAGGTACGTCCATTCACGCATGTCTCCACACAGAAGACGCTCTAGCTGAGAATCGAACAGGACAACGTCTTACTGTGAGGCGACAATGCTACCACAGCACCACCCTGTTTCGGCAGGTGATGTATGTAAAACAAAAGCAAAATTTGGGACTTGCTTATATGCTTGTCTCATGTATTCTGAAAAAGGTTGAAGGACAGTCACACATTCTCATTTGTGAGGCACTATGGAAGAAAGTGGAGTTCCATTTACTGTCATACCCCCTCCGTCCCCAGTTCTGCCCCTCCCAGGGCCATAAAGGTAGAGTAGAACTGCTAAGTTGTTAGATATGAGTGAAGTCTTAATTTATCCCGTCTTGTCATGAAGTAGAGTGCTACATTTGGCGGGCTTTGTATATCACTATTCTGCCATTGCATAGGTGAAGATTCCCAAAACTGTTTGTAGAAAAAAAAATTACAAATACTAACCTCACCAGTTATGGTCATTCTGGTCAGATAAGTCAGTTATTTAGCATACTCTACCCAGTACAAGAAGGGTGTATGGACTTCAAATCTTTCTGTGTTTTGACTAGTATCTCCACATCTAGCAAAGAATGTTTCTGCAAGCGGCCAAGAGGGCTACTGGAATGGCCTTGATAGTGCAGCTCAAGGCTGACAAGTCCGTTGCAACAACACTTCTGCCTATATTTTAAGTCTATGGTTTCAGCTCTCTGACCTTGTCCTAGATTCTGAAAAGGGCCATGGTTTTGTTATGTATTTGTGTAACTTTTCTGGGGATAAGACAGATACAGCTATGACAAAGAAAGAAAAGCATAGGTTGTTTCTCTGAGGATGGACACTCCTCCCTAGCTGCTGTTTGCTTTTGGATGTTTCTCTGTCCATGGAGGCTCTTGTTTTTCAGTTTTCTGTTCCCTTTCCGCTTAAAGGGTAATCTCAGGAAGAAGGGAAATGCATATAACCCGGTAAAGAAACACTTCCCTAATAAAAGGCTTGACTTCCCAGGTTAGCTTTTAATCTCATCCCTACATATCAGATTTATATTAATCTATGAATGGCAGTCTATTATTTTTTACAGCTGTATTCCAAAAGTATTAATCAGAGGCATGAGCCTTGATATTTGTAACCCTTTTTCCTGGTACCTTTTCACCTTGTTTTGTAAGGTTGCAGCACCTTTCCATTTCTGTGGGGGGAGTAACTGCTACTGTACATGGTTAACTAGGAGGGCTGAGGTTATGAGCTGGGCAGCTATCTCTGCACTTCACTGCTGTCCGTCTTCATAGACAGAAAACCTGTATTGTGCTCATCCATGGTACAAATATCTTGTAGTTCTTTACAGTTACAAATAGTAATGCTAGAAAGCACTGTTCAATTTTTGTGCAAGTAAGCTCACAGAGTCTGTTTCAGTGTCAGTCTGAGGTAGTTTCACAGAAGATAGCTCAGATTCTCTGTACCTTTAGCCTTGCCGCATTATGCCTGTACTGTACACTGTGTCTTCATGAAATGCCTTGTAATTGTGATTACCTATGTCTTCAACTAGTAGATGGTAGTTTCCGCATATCTGTTTGAACTAGCTTGTAGGCAGGTCCAGTTCTTCTGCCAAACATAAGGGACCTGTAGTCTGAATGCTTCCTGTCTGTCATTCCCAAGTCTCCGTATGAGTTTAAACAAAGATAGAACCAAGGAAGCAGTAGACCAACACAAATCCAAGGCAAGCAGGACAGAAGATTCAATGTATATTTAATCCAATAGATGCAGTAAAAAAAGAACACAGTATAACACACCAATTCAGTTGAGCACGCTTTAACCTAGTGCAGTACCAGGCTTCTTCAGAACAAAGAGGCAACTCAAATCCTTTCATTAAATAAGTTCATACAACCAATAAAATCCATAAAACAATTGGGCTATAAAATTCATTAACCCCTTGCAACCTTCCTGGGTTCATAGAAAATTAAATGAAAATTAAAAAGGTTTTATATTCACACACAAAATGTTGAAATTCCTAGGTAAATTACCCCTAATAGCTTAAATATGCTAACTATAACCATTAAATATTAAAATACAATCATAAAATTAAATGTGCAAAACAGAACATGTGCAATTATTCATCATTCATGCTAATAAAATTATACATTCTTAAGAAATTGCAAAACAGTAATTACAGCCATCGTAGCAGTGATATATAATACTAATAACAAACCCTGTGGTGCTTTTATAATTTAGCAGCCCTAAGTTTTAGTAAATACATTTCTCTCCTAACAAAAGTGGGGTGGTTTGGGAGGTATAAACTGGTATTGTTGAGGTCGAGACATTAAAAGAGGTGAAATCCAAGCACAGCGGGGGGCTTTATTCATACCTTTTCCACAGCATCTAGTCAGGTGCAGGACACTATAAGGAAATATTGGCCTGTTTTAATGGTCAATGAGGATACCAGTTTATACCTCCTGAACCACCCCACTTTTGTTAGGAGAGACACTAACCTTAAGGAACTCTTTGAAAAGAAGGAAGTTTCCACGCAGATAGGTGATGATACAAGATGTGGTACCCACAAATGTGGAGCGTGTCAACAATGTGGGTTTATTCTAGACAAGAGTGAGATATTTATTCCATCTAGGGGGTTCAGGATGAAGGCCTCTAAGTATTACAACTGTGGAACTAAAGGGGTGATATACATTGGGATTTGTGAAATCTGCCAGAGTTTTTACATCTGCAAAAGTGAGAGACCACTTAGGAGAAGGGTCTATGAGCATTCATATGAGGTGTCCAAGGGAAAGGAATATAATGCTTTTTTTAAACCTTCCTTATCCCGTGGAGAAATGAAAATAAATTTTTTTGTGTTGGAACAGGTTTTAGTTGATCCCCGAGGGGGGAGTTGGGAGTCCAGGTTGGAATACAGAGAATTGTTCTGGCAGTTGAAGTTGGATGCAGGCAGAACCCCTGGACTCAATGACTGCATTAGTATTAATAGTGTACTAAAGCTTAGGGCTGCTAAATTATAAAACCACCACAGGGTTTGTTATTAGCATTACTATATCGCTGCTATGATGGCTGTAATTACTGTTTTGCAATTCTTTTAAGAATGTATAATTTTTTTTAGCATGAATGATGAATAATTGCACATGTTCTGTTTTGCACATTTAATTTTATGATTGTATTTTAATATTTAATAGTTATAGTTAGCATGATATTTAAGCTTTTAGGGGTAATTTACGTAGGAATTACATTTTGTGAGTTGATATAAAACCTTTTTAATTTTCATTTAATTTTCTATGAACCCAGGAGGGTTGCAAGACAGACAACACCACAGTTATGTGGTACATAAACAAGCAGTGGGGGGGGGGGGATCCCACTCATGCCTTCTCTAGCCATGCCTCTGCGGAACACAGCCTTGAGCTACCAAGTGCACCTACAAGCTCATTTCCTGCCAGGCAAGCTAAATTCACTGGCAGACGACCTAAGCAGAAATCTCATGGACCCACACGAATGGAAACTGGAACCAAAAATATTCAACCTCTTCAGGAACAAATGGGAGACCCCAAAGATAGACCTGTTTGCCTCCCCTCAAAACTACCAATTGAATGAATTCTGCACAAGGACTTCCCACAGTCAAGCTTGGAAAGTGGATGCCCTGTTCTTTACCTGGAAAAGCCTTTCAGTTTATGCCATTCCCCCTCTGCCTCTCCTCTCAAAGGTTTTGCTAAAGATCAAACAGGACAAACCAAGGACTATACTGATTGCACCAGACTGGCCACGCCAGCACTGGTGTACCCCCTCTTGTGCAGTATGACACTGCTGGAACCATGGTACCTGCCTCAAACCCATTCTCTACTGTCTCAGCAGGCGGGCCAGATTCTGCACCCACAGCTTCAAACCCTCAACCTTGCAGCCTGTCTAATTCCTTGAGCTCGCCAATAGCATCCCTCATTAAGCAGATGCTAGATGTCATTTTGGAGGCATGGAGGCCTAGTACTAAAAAATCCTATGCTGAAAAGTGGAAAAGATACTGTTCCTGGAGCCAGACTCAGGGGATGGACACAACAGTGCCTAGCTTACCTCATATTCTTCAGTACTTAACAGAAATGCTCCACAAGGGCCTATCCTTCTCGTCTATTAAAATTCATGCCTCTGCCATTTCAGCACATTATAATACTGAACCACCCCTCTTCTCTCACCCCCTGCTAAAGCAATTTCTCAGAGGGGCCAAAATTTAAGACCTCTCAGGAGAGCCCCTACTCCAGCCTGGGACCTTAACTTTGTATTGGAGAAGCTCACTCTCCCTCCTTTTGAGCCAGCTGCAACTGCAGACTTGAAATTCCTTTCTAGGAAAACAGCCTTTCTTTTAGCCATCACTTCAGCAAGAAGAGTGCCTGAATTACAGACCCTCATGGCAGTGGAGCCTTTCATTATCTTCCATGCAGACAGGGTCTCCCTCAGGACCAAGCCTTCTTTTATGCCCAAGGTGGTGTCTAGTGTGGCCCTTAATCAGTCCATTCAGTTGCCTTTTTCCCAAATCCACAAAGCAAAGGAGAATGAAAACTGCACTCTTTGGACATGCAGAGACAACTTAGACTTTATTTGGACAGTACTAAGCCTCTCAGAAAATCTGAACAGTTGCTAGTTGGATTTTCTGCAAGGGCAGAGGGAAAGGCCATTTCACAGTAAACCATTTCTTAGTGGATAGCCCATTGCATCCATTTCTACTATAAGTACCATGGAAAACCTACCCCACATGGGATAAGATCACATTCCACCAGGGCTGCATCTACCTCTACAGCCTTTCTCAGAGGTGTCCCCACCAGGGACATCCTAGAAGCTGCTACCTGGAGCTCTGTACATACTTTCACCAAGCATTACCACATGCCTATTTTTTCTAAATCCAGAGCTGGTTTTGCCACTGCAGTCTTGCAGGGCCTAATAGATGGCCCTAATGCTCTCTAACTTCCCCCTCCCTTCCTTAGCTTTGGGAATCAACCCAAATGTGATGACTGCAACAGTGAATACACTGGAACGTTTACATTTGTGGTAAGTGTACACAACTGTACTTTCAGTGACAACTGCATGTAATGTATACTTTCTGACAGTTACTGGAATAATGGTAAGTACCACTGTATAGCTGTGATTTCTGTAGATGTTATTCATGGTTGGCAGAAGGGATGGGAGTGGTAGATGTCCTTCCTTGTCACTGTTGCAGTATTCTTCACTCTTGGGAAATCCTGCAGCGATTAGCCAAATGTCTAGACAGCATATCAAAGCCTGTACACCTTCCAGATGCAGCATGTCAGCCATATGTTCTGTGTGCAAGGCGTAAGGTACATATGTGATGTACATGCACGTAATCCTCAGAATTTCTTTGCTGCCAGCCTGAACGCTACCTTTGAATTCAGTCTGCAGGTCTTTCACTAAGTTGGTTCAACTACTGAGCCTTCTAAAGGTAAATGCCCATTTGGAGTCTTTTCCTTCCTTCCTTTCTTTTTTACTTCCTTTTACTTTACATGTCATCCAGGAAGGGAAAATGTGAGCATGGTTGGCAGATTCCCCATAAAGATAGACACAAGAAATGTCTTTTTTTGTTTGGGTGCTACACCCAACCATACACAATGTGAGATTTCTTGGGTGTTTGTCCCTAAGACGTACACCAGTCATCTGTCCATAACTGTCCAGATTTTTGCCTCATGTTTTTGGTCCATTCCTCATAAGACTTGTGGTTTTCTGGCAAATCGGTGAGGATCAAAATCACTAAATAATGACATACATTTAAATTTCAGGATTCATGTCATTCAGAAAATAAATGTTAGTACAAATCCTATTATTTTAGCCACTTTCTAAGTTTATAAGAGCAATATTTAAAATATGTCCTTATTTTTTGACCTTTGTCCCCCCCTCTTTATTTTAGGCTTTGTCCAGATTTCTTGTACTAAGAGGTATGCATCTGTCTCTCTCCATTTATTTGAAGAACCAGAGGTTGAGCTTTTGGCTCAGGGTACCTTGATTGGATCCACCTGCCCTGATTTTCAGTCTCCATTTAAGAAAGTCAAAAAGGCATGAACTGTGTCCAGTCTTCCCCAGACATCTCCCTTGGGTTGGTTGAAAAACATGAGCACCATCGGGTGCGGTCAGCTTGGCCTAGCTGGAGACCAAAACAGAGCTGTCTAATCGCACGTCCACTGAGGCTGTGCCTACTTATGGTGCGGATGTGGAGGGGGAACCACGGATGATTATATCAGAAAGGCTTATGGGGATTCCCCAAATACTTGTCAGAGAAGAGGTACCTGGTATCCTTATTAAATCTAGATAGGAGTCTGAACCTGCTAGATTTATTAAAGCTGATGTTCCTTTAAAAAAGAAGAAGAAAACTAGGCATGTAGCCCCTATAGTTAAGGATCCCCACAAAGAATGGAAAGATTTTACTCAGGGGGTTTCCTGTGCTGTTATGGCTCTAAAGCCCCCTCAAGGATTATCTGTTCCTGCTTCTGTTCCCTGTTCTTCCACTCCATCCAAACATCCTAGCGACCCAAGTCATCTATTAGACTATGGTGAGGAGTCATTGGCTTAGTCTTTTCAGACCCATTCTTCTATTGCTTTAGGGTCTGAAGAAGAGGATTCACTTTTTCCTGCCTCCCCTATGGAAGAATTGACCTTTGGGAATATGGTGGTTCAGATGATGGAACATTTTAAACTGGACTGTTCCCAGGCTTCTGATGTTCAAAAAAGGCATTGTGAACTCCTACAAATAGATTCTCTTTGGCTTTCTGCAATGCTTCCAGTGATGAGTGCCCTTTTGGATGCTTTCACTTCAGCTTCCCAGACCCCTGATTCTCAACCTCCAGACCCTAAGAAGTCCGACAGGTACTATAAAGTTCCTGAAGCTCAAGCATTTTTATATAATAGCCCTTCCTCTGATCCTGCTATTATTACTGTGGCCACTAATAAACCATCCAAGTTGCTGCAATCTTTTGATCTTCTGTCTTCTGATAAAGGCAGTTGTGCCATGGACAGGTATGGCAAAAAGTATATACTGCTGCTCCCTTAGCTTTCAGGGCTATTAATTACTGGAACCATATGACTAGGTATGTCTTGGCACTGCTCTCTAATCTTGAGTGCAGTCTGGCTGATATGCCTGATTCGGAGGGTAAGTCTTCTGACGTTTCCCTTTTGAGCTCCTCCTCTTCTCAGGTGGCTTGTCATTCCATTAAATGTAGTTATGATGCTGCTGATAGCTTATCTAGAGCAACTGCATCTGGATCTGTACTGAGGTATTCTTGGTTGGAACTCCAAGCTCTGCCTGAAGATATCAAGGCTAGATTATAAGAATCCCCCTTAGACAACCAGAATTTCTTTGGCACTGCTGCTGCTGAATTGTTTAAGACTCTTCATGATATGGTTGAAGTTCCTAAGTTTCAGAGAAATTATCCACCTTAGCCTTCTTTTGTCCATAGGCAGTCTAGACAGTCTTCTAGGGACAAAAAGACTTCAAAGAGAATTTTCCCTAACAAGCCATGTCAATGTTCTAACAGCCTGAAGCCTCCATTCCCTGACAGATCTGCTTCTATTTGATATTCAGCAACTCCTAATCTTTGGACAGACTCCTCTGTCCCTCAAGTCGACTGTTTTTCCCAGGATGAGGGGTCATGGATACCTATTCTAGACCTCTCCTTTCTTAACACCTTTCTCAAGGTTCCATCTTTCAGGATGTTCTGTCTTCAAACACCCTTTCCTCTTGCTTCCTCAAGCTTCTCTGGTATCCTTGGACTTGAAGAACACTTACTTCCATATTCCTGTTCACCCTCTCTGTTCAGGAAGTTTCTAATGCTTCTCTGTTTATTCCAGTCATTATCAGTTTTGTGCTTTACATTTTGGTCTTTCTACAGGTCTAATGTTTTTTTTACCAAATGTCTGGCCCCTGTGGTAGTCTCATGCAGACTTCAGGGAATTCAAATATTGCCTTACTTACACACTTTTTATTCAAGCTCCCTCTTAGCCATTCCTTCTTCAGGATCTTCGTTTCACTATGCTTTTTCTGCATAGTGTGGGGTTCTCACTGAATCTTAAAAAGTCTGTGACTCCTCAGGATCAAGTGTTCTTAGGTTGCATGATTCAAACTATTTGAATGATGGCTTGCTCTCAAGGTGCTCTTTGTGACTGGTTATTTCCCGTCACATCTACCTCTTCCAGTCCTTCATACAAGGGGATTTCTCAGAACTCTTGGGTACGAGGCATCTACCATCCCCTTTGCTAAACTCCACAAGGAAATTTCAGTAATATCTGGACTGTTTGACTCCAGCACTGCTATCCTCTGGAGTATCTAGTTCCTCTCTTACCTTGTCTCAAGTTCTAGCTTTACTCTTGAATTCACCAGATTTTCCTGAATCCAGGTCTGTCTTTTCAGGTTCCTCTGCCTACTCAGGAGCTGTACAGAGATGCTTCCAATCAAGGCTGGAGAGTATCCTCCAACAACCTCAAAGTCCAGGGTCTTTGGTCTCATCAAAGATTGGCAGACCTTATCAACATAAAGGAGATGAGGTATGTAATCCAAGCTGTCCAGGCCATTCACTCCCTTTGGGTTCTTAGTCCTCTGGAGGTTTTTACAGACAATATCACAGTCATGTGATACAGCAGCAAACAATGGGGCAAAAAAATCTTACTTCTTTTGCCAGCTGGCTCTTTCAGCTTGAGATTTGCAGTTTTCCATCACTTGGTTCTTCAGGCAGTTTTCATGTCGTCAGAGTACAGTCTTGTGCCAGATTGTTTGAGCAGGTCCAGAAGAAATCCTTTTGAGTGGATACTTCACAGGGAGGTGTTTCTGGACATCATATATCAATGGGGTATTCCTCAAATAGATATTTTTGCCTCCCCTCTGAACAGACAACCTCCACAGTTTTGTTCAAGAGTGCCAAGTCCTTTGGCTTGGAAAGTGGACTCCATGTCTTTTTCTTGGAAGGAGATGAGTCTGTATGCGTATTCCCCTCATCCTGTACTACTAAAGGCCTAACAGAAGATGCTGTGTGATAGGCCAAAAATATTGCTAGTAACTCCCTTTTGACCCAGACAGCACTTGGCTCCCTTTTCTCTTTCATCTAGCCATAGGCCATCATTACAAGTTACCTCGCAGGATGGATGTTCTCACACAAAACAAGGGATCTCTCATTCACCCTCACTAGCCCACCCTTCACTTGACACTTTGGGTGATGGGGTTTTGATTCCTTTTAGACACCAATTTTCTGAGGATGTGCTTTAAGTTTTGCATAAGGCTAGTAAACTCTATTTGGCGTTTCAAGCATGACCTTGATCCTTTTTATGTGGGTATTCCAATCATCTTTTCTTATTTGTGAGATTTGCTCAATTCTGGCTTAGCGTATTCATCTGTTAAAACTCATTTGTTAGTTATTTCCACTTGTTTATCTCTGAGTCCTCCTCTGGCTTCTTAATTTGAAGTCAAACAGTTTCTGAAAGGCATACTTTCATGTTCAGCCTCCAAGAAAGCTTATTCCTCCTCCTTGGGACTTTAATTTTGTTTTTGAAAAATTTACAGCCCCCGTTTGAACCTGCTGTTTCCTGTTCCCTACAACATTGTAATTGGAAGGCTGTATTGTTGCTGGTTCATACTTCTGCTAAGAGAGTCTGTGGACTTCAAAGACTTGGCAGTTCCACCTTTTTTGTTTTTTTCACAAGGACATACTCTCTCTTTGTACCCGTCCTTCTTTTATGTCCAAGGTGGTTAATGATTTGTCCATGAATCAGTCCATTTGTCTTCCTTTTTTTCCCCCTTCTCCACAGAATCCTATTGAAAGGGTTCTTCACACCTTGGATTTACAAAGACAGTTCCTCAGATATTACCTAAACAAGACAAAATATATCAGGGAATCTGAGCAGCTTTTTGTTTCCTTTCATAACAGGAAGTTGGGTTTGGTGGTGTGTAAGCAAACTTTCTTTTTGCTATTCTTTTCTTGACAAACAGCTTCCTTCTTGTGTCTGTGCTTATTCTACCAGGGCAGGGCCTGTTCTGGTGCTTTTAAGGATCCAGGGCAGTGGCCTGTTCTGGTGCTTTTAAGGATCTAGATACTAGATCCATTTTGGAAGCTGCTACATGATCTTCTGTTCACACTTTCACCAAACATTGCAAGTTGGATATGACTTCTAGGGCTAGGGCCAGCCTTCATGAATTTTTGTAGGGATCTTCTGTAGCTTCATTCTGTCAACCTTTCCTGTACATTTTCTGCTTTTCAAGAGGGAAGAATACTACAGCAGTGATAAGGAGGACATAACAGTTGTGTAAAATCTTACTATAACAGTAGATGTCCTTCTCACTGTTGCAGTGTTCTGTCCCTTCTTCCCCCTGATGTTCATCGTGTTACACTGCTGCAGTCATTACACTTGGGTTATCCTGCCGTTAGGCGGTTCCCCAGTCGGCCTGAGTTCCAAAGTCTTGGTCCGGTGTTGGTTGCTGTCGCCTCCTCCCCCCTGATGTCAGTGCAACAGGGGTATATAAGATGCAGCCGACGCCATTTTCTTCAGTCTTTCTTGCCACGCGGTGCCTGAAGCAGAAGCAGTTCGCAAGTGCCGGTCAGCTGACTCCTGAGATTTTCATTCCGAATCCAGAACCGAAGTCTTCTAAAAAAGCTAAGTACCCCGTTGGGGAAACTTTTTCTTGCCTCAGACCGATGTCAGTAAAAGTTAATAACTGTATTTCTTGTGGAAAGCAAATACCTCATAAGGATTTCCACTCCTATTGTATTCCATGCCTAGGCCCTGACCACGATGTCACCGGTTGTCGGTTTTGTGCTAGGTTTAACAAGCGCACTATTAAACGTCGGTTTGATTTTGCCCGACATTATTTTGGCAGAAAATTCAATTACACCATGCCATCAGAACTACCGACGACCGCAATGCATAAAAAGCACAAGGACAGGCATCCGAGGCCCAAAACTGACGACGAGGCCCCTTCTGGGCTGGTCACCAGTTCTCCGGGTTTCAGCAAAGCACCTACACAGTCCCTGACGACAGCTTCCACAGAACCAAAGACTGCCTCCGACTCCCACATGGAGCTGGCTGGGCCTTCGGACGCACTAAGTTTTCAGCTTTCCGATCCTAACCCTACAGAGGGAACCAAAGTAGCTGAGCAATCCACAGCTACAGAGGGTGTTTTCAGTCTTACCCAGTTAACCATTAAACCCTCTACTAAGTCTAAGCCCCCCTTAAAAACAAAGAAACAGACACAACTCTCTCCAGGACAGGCTTCCATGCCTAAGAAACAAATGCTAAAAATGGCCGAGGATGTAATCACCCTGATCAGGGGGTCCCATCCCCCTCCTGATAAAAGGCCCAGACAGGATGCCGACTATGAATCTTCTGACCAGGTGTCCATTTCCTCAGACTCTTCCTCGGATCTAGGATATTCTTTACCCCCTTGTGAGGATTCTGATGCTGAGGAATCAATTCCATCAGCCTCTCTGCCTGAGGATTACTCCTTTGGGGAGACCTTACATACCATGAGGGAACATTTCCATTGGGAAGGCCAGGATTACTCAGAATCCAAGAAAAGGCTCAGAGACTTCCTTTTATTGCCTCAGCACAGACCCCTTGCTATCTTGCCAGTTTTAGATATTGTGGATTATGTGTACACTGAATCCAGTTTAAACCCTGACTCCTTACCCCCAGCCCCAGTTAAACCTGACAGATATTACAGAGTCCCTGACTCTCACAAATTTCTGTACAAAAGCCCTGTTGCTGACCCTGAAACTGTTTCTCAGAGACCCAAAAGGATTAAGGCCTCATCAGCAAAAAATCCAGTTCCCTCTGACAGGGATTCCAGAGCATTAGACAGATGGGGAAAGAAGGTATATACGTCTGCAACTTTAGCAATGAGAGTCTTGAATTGCCAGGTTAACATGCTAAAATATCAGCAATTTTTGATGTCTCAGTTGAAACAAAAGATGTTTCCAGATTCAGATCCTTCTAATTTTAAAGAAATGCAAGATTTATTGCATGCAGCTGAACAAGTGGGAAAAACATACTTTGCAATGTGGGTTTGATTCCTTAGAGGCCTCCTGTAGAGCAGCAGTTACAGGCTCTGTCATTAGAAGGCATGCTTGGTTAAAAGAACATACGTTACCAGATCATGTTAAGGTCAAATTATTGGATGCACCTTTACAGCGGGATGTGCTGTTTGGAGTTAATAGAGGAGGTATTAAAGAAGATGGAGGATAAGGCAAAATCTATGCAAACGGTGAAAGATTTCTTACAGGTTCAGCCTCCTCGTTTTAGCAGAAATTGGCCAACAAAGAATTGGTCCTTTCCAGTCACAGATAGACCTCAAAGGGGCAGATACAGAAGTCCAAGAGGTAGAGGTCAGGCACAAGGCCCATACAGGCCTCGACAATGGGGTACACCAGACCAGAAAGAAGGGGAAGACAGGCCTCAACCTTATAAAAAGTAGCCTCAATGACTTTCCACTACAGCTGCCAAACAGCTCTCTCTTGGCAGCCCCCTTAGGAGGAAAACTGGCACTTTTCTATCACAACTGGCATTGCATCACCAAAGACAAATGGGTTCTCAACATTGTATCTCAAGGTTACAGGTTCCACTTTCACACTCTGCCAAGGTTAAAAGGAATGCCAAATCTGCCACCAAATCAATGGGCAGAGGCTCAAAAACAAATTACAGCACTCATGGACATGAGAGCTATTCAAAAGGTACCACCACAGGAACAAGGACAAGGATTTTACTCAAGACTCTCTCTGGTTCCCAGAAAGGACAAAGCCTGGAGACCCATTCTGGACCTTTCTTCACTAAATACTTACCTGGATGTTCCGAAATTCAAGATGTTGACAGTACAACAGCTTCTTCCCATGCTGGGCAAGACAATTTGGCTCGTGACTTTGGACCTCAAGGAGGCATACCTGCATGTCCCTATCAGACAAAACTGCAGAAGATACCTCAGATTTCTAGCTGGTTCAATGCACTATCAATTCTCTGCACTGCCCTTTGGCTTATCTACTGCGCCCAGGGTCTTCACAAAGTGCCTGGCACCAGTAATCGCATTTTGCAGGCAAAAAGGAATTCAAATTTATCCATACCTGGACGACTGCCTGATTCAAGCAGAGAGCAAGGACATTCTTCTAAAGCATCTGGCATACATAAAAAAGTTAAGTTGCCTGGGGTACACAGTAAACGAAAAGAAATCAAAACTAGTGCCCTCACAACAGATAATATTCCTGGGTGCCAGTTTGAACACAATGGCCCAGATGGCTTATCTCACGCCAGACAAACAAGGACAACTGACTCAATATTTTCATTTAATGGCAACAAAGACCCAACTCCCTGCAAGAAAAATACTGCAGGCCTTGGGCTACATGGCATCTTGCATGCTACTAATTCCATATGCCAGACTGCATATGAGAAAACTACAATGGTACCTAAAGAGTGTATGGTCTCAACACTGTCAAAGTTTGGAAACAGTTATACCACTAATTCATTGCCTACAACAGGAGTTTTGATGGTTGGCACAAGCGTGTCACCTCAACAAGGGACAGCCTTTCACTCAATCCATATCCAGGCAAACACTGACATCGGATTACGCCTGGGGAGCACACATGGCAGGAAAATGTATCCAGGGTGACTGGCCCACAGAGCAAAGACATCTCCGCATCAATCAAAAAGAAATGCTAGCTGTACAAAATGCTATTATAGCTTTCAAGGACCTGCTGCATCCAGGACAATTACTACTAAAGACAACACCACAGTTATGTGGTACATAAACAAGCAAGGGGACACACACTCCTACCCCCTCTGCAGACAAGCCATGACCTTGTGGAACACAGCTCTAAACTACCAAGTTCATCTGCAAGCACAATTCCTGCCAGGAGAGAAAAACACACAGGCAGACGACCTAAGCAGAAACATCATGGATCCCGACTAATGGGAATTGAACCCACAAATATTCAGAATGATAACACAAAAATGGTGGAGCCCGGACATAGATCTGTTTGCTTCCCCAATGAACTGGCAACTACAGAAATTTTGCACAAGGAGCTACCATCCACAAGCATGGAAAGTGGATGCCCTCTCATTCAGCTGGAAAAAACTACAAGTATATGCTTTCCCTCCTTTACCTCTCCTTCCAAAGGTACTCATAAAAGCCAGGCAGGAAGAGCCAAAGATGATCCTGATTGCACCAGACTGGCCACATCAGCACTGGTACCCAATCTTAAAGAACTTAGCACAAGAACCACCCTGGATTCTGCCTCAAATCCCACAGTTGCTGACACAGCACAACAATCAGATACTTCACAGCCAGCTAAAGACCTTAAATCTAGCTGCATGGAATATTCCTTAGTCAAGCAAGCAATGCCTCTCTCCAAAGCTGTTATGGATGTCATTCTGGAGGCCAGAAGGCCTAGCACCAGGAAAGCATACTCGGATAAATGGAAGAGATTCTGTGCCTGGAAACAAGTGCACAGCCTTGACCCTCTTGTCCCAAACATTCCTCAGATACTTCAATACTTAACTGAGATGCTGGACAAGGGCCTCTCCTTTTCATCCATCAAGATCCACGCCTCCGCTATTTCTGCTCATTACAATACGGATCCACCATTTTTTTCTAATCTTTTGCTCAAACAGTACCTCAGAGGGGCTAAAAACATAAGACCGCCTCGTAGAGCACCTACACCAACTTGGGACCTCGACTTTGTTTTGGAAAAATTAACTTTATCTCCTTTTGAGCCAGCTAACACAGCAGAATTAAAATACATCTCTTGGAAAATTGCTCTGCTGCTGGTAATAACATCAGCATGAAGAGTTTCAGAATTACAGGCACTAATGGCAGTGGAACCTTACCTCATCTTCCACCAGGACAGGGTGTCTTTAAGAAGTAACCCTACGTTCATGCCAAAGGTGGTATCAAGTGTGGCTCTAAACCAAACTATTCACTTGACAACTTTCTATCCAAAACCACAGAACAAAGGGGAGAGACTACTACATTCTTTGGACATTCACAGACAGTTATGCTTCTACTTGGACAAAGCCAAAGCTTTCAGAAAATCTGAGCAATTATTGGTAGCATACGCTGCAGGAACACAGGAAAAAGCCATTTCAAAGCAGACTATTTCAAAATGAATAGGACACTGTATACGTTTCTGCTATACCCACCATGGGAAACCTGTACCTAGTAGCATTAGATCTCACTCCACCAGGGCAACAGCCACTTCAACTGCCTACCTCAGAGGAGTACCTACCAAGGATATTTTGGAAGCAGCAACAGAGTTCTGTGCATACCTTCACCAAACATTACCATTTGCCTTTATACTCCAAATCCAGAGCTGGCTTCGCCACTGCTGTACTGCAGGGCCTTATAGCCACCCCTAATGCCTTATAGATCCAGCCTCCCTACCTCAGCTTTGGGATTCCACCCAAGTGTAATGACTGCAGCAGTGTAACACGATGAACATAGTACAGTTTTGTACCTACCATAAATGTAGATGTTAGAGTGTAAACACTGCTGCAGTCCAGGTTACCCTCCCTCCATCCCCTCTTACTTTCTGGTACTTACCTAGGTCATCTACCCTTTATTACCCATGGGGAGTATTTGCTGGTAACTAAAACTGGTTGTTTGCTTTTCTTTTGTATTTTTTACTAGCAATTTGAATTGCCTACCTATTTGGGGGCACCTGACATCTGGGGCAAGAAAAACTGAAGAAAATGGTGTCGGCTGCATCTTACATACCCCTGTCGCACTGACGTCAGGGAGGAGGTGACAGCAACTGATGCCGGACCAAGACTTTGGAACTCAGGCCGACTGGAGAACCACCTGATGGCAGGATAACCCAAGTGTAATGACTGCAGCAGTGTTTACACTCGAACATCTACATTTATGGTAGGTACAAAACTGTACTTTACTTGTCTCCAAGCAGAGTGCTCTTTCTTACATTATTTTTTTCTTCTTTCCTTCTATTATTACTTTCCCCTGGGATTGCTCACTACTGAGGATGAGGCACTTGTACGTCACATATGTACCTTATGCCTTACATGTAGGACATGCATATGACGTACGGTGCCTGGAAGGTGTAGACTTTGGTACGCTGGCTGTATGTTCGGCTATCCTTTACAGGATATCCTAAGAGTGAAAAATACTGCAGTGGTAAGAAGTAAGACATCTACTGTCATGGTAATATCTTACACAATTATACTTCCAGCAGACTATATTTTAAGTTGATTTAGTGTCAGTTTTTAACGTGTGTGCTTTGAAATCCTCATGTATACCACATGCTTTGACATTCTTGGGAATTGTCATGTTATTACAATTAGCCTTAAAATGTCTCCATGGTAATTGATGTAGCAGGTTTAACCATATAAATTCAGTTAACGTGTGCAGTTCTAGTGGAATAGAGAGGTAAAGCCCTGATCTAGCTTAGGCCGCCAGTCTGATTAGCAGCTCTGGACTGACAGAACTGACCACAGAGGTTGACAGTGAACAGCCAATGCTACCTCACCTGTCATTGACAGAAGGATAGAGGTAACTCTGTCAGTCCACTTAGGTGACAAGACCACTAGGTGTTGCAGCCACTGAAGAACAGCCTATGAGCATGCTCTGCATGTGTGCATAAACAAATAGCAAGTGGCCATGAAGAGCCATGCTCCCTGCAACAAGCTAAACATTGCAGAGCTCAGAGAGCCACCACAAGGGAGGAGGTGCTCCACTAGGGGGAGAGTGGCCATTCTGTAGGACCAGCAAGCCTGGCCCTTTGACTACCACCTAACTGTTACTTACCATTGGGAAACAAATCGGCTAATTGGACTACCCAAACAAGATTGACTGGGCCATAGGGCTCTTGCCTAACCTAGGGATGCTGTACTCTTGCCCACACCAAAAGAATAGATTGATTGGGTGTAGAGAGAGGATCCATCAAGCTGGTCTGACAGAGGTAAAAAAAATCCTTTAAAACAATTTTCTTTCTTCATAAAATATTGTGATTCATTCACTCTTAAATCCCTGTTAGTACTCTTGGAGTGAATGGTGTTTTGCCTAGCCACCAGTAAAAATATCCTGAGATTTCTAGCTCACATAGTAGTGCTTATGTCACACTCCGATTTTGTCCCACCAGTATTTAGTTCTGTTCTCAAATGCACCTGTCTGAGGTTCATGCATTTTTTTCTGGAAACTCTCACAATTCTGTATGAAGTTTTTTTTTTTTTTTTTACTTTTAATTTTGTCCCAAGATCATTTACCTCTATTCGTCTGTTTAGTTGTTTTTTTTTTTGTGTGTGTTTATGTGTTTGTATGTAGGTATAGTATTAGAGAAGATGGCTATAAATTTGTCCACATAGGTTTATAGGTGTGTACAAGGCTAATGGCCCTGGAGACTTTACAAGCCTAGCCCATAGAATTACCCTGGCACCGTGCCACTCGACCTTAGTTCCCAGTGCCTCTGTTGAGTAGAGCCACTGGAGTGATCCCTGGGATGAATTTTCTATTTCCCATTCACTCAAGATTTCTCTTGAAGATGGCCAGTGAGGTGCTCTGTTTGACATGTAGGGGAAGTCTCCTCCATAGCATAGGGAGTCTCTGAGTTATGAACTTGTCCCTCCAGCTTGTTCTGTTGATAGTGGTAATTAATGAGGCTGAGGTCCCTGGAGCATGTGGTGTGGAGGGATTGGGATTTCTTTAGATGTAGCTTTTCTTTAGATGTAGCATTTCTAACAGAGCTTGGTCAGACATGGATTTGTAAGTCAAGCAGAGATTGCCCCACAGTAGGCGAGACAGAGACAGAATAGTTGGAGACATATTTCTTTGAACCGCTTTTGAGCATGGTGTTGTATGTGTATTCTTTATTCTGTAAGGTCTACTTTCTGAAGTTACACTACTGAAATAGAATTTACTTCAGTGCTCAAGTTCATTCGGATTTTTCTGCTTTCTGCAGTGTTAAGGCTGGTCTTGTTATTGTGCAGTCTCGTCTTTATCAATGTTTGCTACATTTCTTTGTAACCTTAGAGCACTTTGTACAATAACATTTGAATGCTGAATGGGGCAGCATCAGCAAAATCTTGTGTATGTGATATTAACCTAAGCTAGGACTGAAAGAGATGGCTCATTTTCTATGAGATCTGTAGAACTGCTGCAGTAGAACTGCTGCAGTAATTTCTTGTTTACACAGCAGCATTGAAAGATTGTTGTTTTCTTTTGGCTGCAGTTAGAGTATTTGACATCTAGGAGTAGATTTAATACCGTCTCCAAGTTTAGTATAATATACTTACTTTTTTTTCCCTCCATTTTAGGACAGAGCTATGTTTTGATGGGAGAAGAACATATTACCCCCAAACATTAACAGTTATTTTTTCTCTCTTTCTTTTTGTGGAGTGAAGTTGAAACATTTAACTGGTTGTTAGTACATTGCTTTTTAAGGATTGTGTTTATATTTTTTCAGTACAGCATTCATTGACATGATGATTTTGAGTACAACTCAAAGTTTCATAAAACTTTTTTTTTTTTTATCTTGCATGTGCTTTTTCAGTATATGTGGCATAACTTGTGCATCTAATTTGCATCACCAGTTGATTCCCTGCTTATTATATATATATATATATATATATATATATATATATATATATATATATATATATATATTCACTTTATAATCTCGAAATACTGAAATATTGAATTTCAGTATTTCAAGACTATAAAGTCGAAACACCAAAAAACCAAAACCGCTACCGTTAAAGCACACACACACACAAAACTACATCTATCTCCACACAACACAAACACACACACACGCCCTACTTATTTATACTAGCTCCGAGGTCGCAGTAAACACCAACACACACAAAACCCACCAGCATACATTCCACACCCCCCTCGCACAAACACACATCACACAAATACAAACACCACCACTCTCAACACTGACACACTCACACTCTCACCTACATATCCTAACCCACACCTATCACTCCCGGACACACACTCAAACACACAAATGCTCTCCAGTACCCTTAAAAACATCACACTTACCTAACAGTCAGTACTGCGGGTTTGACATTTCCAGGTTCAAAATTCTGCAGTTTCGCGCATCTGCAGATTTGATACTTTGGTCTCAAGATACTGAAATAAGATTCTAAAGTGTTTCCATTTTATATATATATATATATATATGTATATATATATATATATATATATATATATATATATATATATATATATATATATATATACACACACACACACACACACACACACACATTCTTGTATAATCAAGAAAGAACCTTATTGAGTTATGCTGTTAAAAAGACATTCAAACTTTCCTGTACCTGGCTATTCAGTGCATAAACTGCAGCTTCTGTAAAATTGGCATACATCTTTACTGCACTGTTCACTGCAACATAAAGTACTTTCTCCACCTGCAATGTCCAACATGAAACAAGTTAAAGTACAAGGTATAAATTACTGTTACCCTTCCCAGAAGTACAATCTTCTTCCAGGCTCTTAAATTATCATTCAGAGAAAAAAGTATGTTTCCCTAGCCACTTTGCAGTTGTTTTCCCATTTGTATCTCCATTGCAACAGAAATATGTTTTCATTTGGCTAGCTTGTAGTTAACACTTTTTTAGGTAATTAAGAGTCAGTGGTTAGTAAATATGGATAATTTGAAGTGTAAAAAGGAAAATGGTTTATTTTCTGCCCCTTTACTCTACTGTATTAACTTATCAGTACGTGGTGGTGCTGTGGTAGCGTTGTTGCCTCACAGTAAGACGTTGTCCTGTTTGATTCTCAGCTAGAGCGTCTTCTGTGTGGAGACATGCGTGAATGGGCGTACCTTCGTTGAAGATTGTGCGTCAGGGCCGGCATCTCAGCACGTAAAAATCTACTGCCAATCATTAGTGGACCAGAGTTCCGCTGTGGCGACCCCTAACCGGGAAAAGCCGAAAGACACAACAACATTGTCAAGTATAAGAATGTTGGTTAAAAATAAAGTAAGTATTTGAATGTGCCTGAGGTTGGTCTCAGAAAAATAACAGTATTGATAGTGCCTCCGACCTCTCACTATTGAGTAAACATGAAACAGATGCCATTTTTTTTTATTTGAAGAAATTATTGTAGAGAAGTATAATAATGCCACATATTTTTGCAAGATCTATTTGGACCTCATCAGACCTCTAAATGTAATTATGAGAATTTCAGTGACTAAAGGATATTGTAAGTGTTACAGTATACCTTTAATACCAGAAGAAGGCAATATTGTGATTCTTAGGGCCTTGTTTGCTTTATGTGAACTGTGGTCACAAGTTGTTAGTCTGATGTGGATTATAATACTGTGCGTTAAACACAACATGATCTTTGTTTCCTTCTGTATTATAAATTTGTCATGGGTTTGTCTTAAAAGTCACACACATGTACATATACACACACACAGTCTTGAACTGGAGAGAATCCTTTTTCTTGCCAGCTTCTTTGTTTTTCATTATTTAGATATGTTCAGTATATGGAATTCTCTCTCTCTCCACTAGAGCGTTCACAAAAGTATTTCCAGTCGATAAGTGTACAATTTTTACTGATAAGGAATATGTGTTGTATGAGAGTCACTAGTACTAATAACTTCTGCCTTTGTTTTGTTTACATTTAATATTTACTAGGTTGCAGTTGCATTACATGCAGCAGATATGAGTGGTGAAATTGACAGGGATGCATTCTGTAGTCAAACCCAGATGTCTTGGTTAATAATCATATAACCTATCCGCTCAGATGTACTCATTTTTGTATTAAACCTGTGCTTTCAGTCATCTGTTTATTATCTCTTGATACCGAGGGATCTTTGCTTGTCGGGTTAACTGATATTTGATCATTCTGATTGCTAACTTGTGTCCTAATAAGATGCTGTTTTGATGTGTTTAGTAGCCAGAAGGGCAATACATGTCTTGAATTAATTATCTTGGTTCCATACTTATTTTTTTTAACAAGCTGCTTGGTTGAGAAAATAATTCCTTTTACAGGTTATTAAGAATAGAATGGTTGACCCTCCACTAAATCCCAGATTTATTTGTCAGAAAGCTTTTAAGCAAATAACTACTTGAAAAGGTGAAATAACATGGATTGTTGGCAGTTACCATAGCAAAACCAACCCATCCGCACCCTCCCATGTATAACATTCATCTAGACGATAACTGTTGATAACGTAATTAGTGTCTGTTTAAAATTTCTACACTGTTTTGTTATGTTGTGTTAGTTATGTATATAAATATTAAAACATTAGATCTAAATAATTGCATCTGCTAGGCATTTTTTTCAGGTTAAATTAAGGTAAGGTTGTAAAGATATTGTTTTTCTCCTAACAAATCTCATAATCCTTACCTGGTGTACTGTGACCTGGAAAGGGTTATCAAACACTTTTATTTTCCCCCAAAATGTAGAAATATAATTGTCTCTCTTAAATTCCAGTAACCTTTCAAGTATTTTGGCCTACAATCCTAATGTAGTCTGTGACAAGTGTTGTGGTATCACAGTCTGACATGATCACTTTTAATTTCTCATCTTACAGTTATAGGTAAAAAAATGCTGAAATCTTGCACATTCAAGAAGTGTAACTTAAAAGTTTAATGCTTTTGTTGTAAATATAATTAGGTCTATAAATGGGAACTGTATTAAGGTCATCGATAAGTTTTCTTACTGTAATTTAATGCAGATTGATGTATGACAACATACAATTACAGGCAGCTGTCTTTAAACAGTGTACATTTTTAAATCATAATATTTTTACTTCACAATGATTATGGTACATAGTGTGATTAATTGAATTACACTGTTTATTTAATATTCAGAATAAAAAAATGTCATATTTACTACTGTATTGCTTATAGAGTTTGTTTAATTTAGTGAGTAGTGGGATTCTTCAATGCATGGAGAATACATTAAATACTTTTTTGCAGTTTTGTTCTTATAAAGTAAAAAAAATATTTTAACTGCATATTACATATGTAAATTATAGCTTCTTTCTGTTGTGTTCCACCAAGTTTTCTGCACAGCATTACTGTTAAGAGGAAGACCTTCCCCTCCATCCTACCCTCTATGATGGTAGCCCATGTTGCTGCAGTATGTAAGGCATACTTTCCGTATCCTTTTTTTTTCAGCTTTTTACCCCACTTTTAGAACTGCATTTCACAGTTTGTTTCTCCGAGAAAACTTGTACAATAACTTTGAAAAGTCATTCAGTTCACACTTCAGGACTACCTTATATTACACATTTCCCAAATCTGCACTTGGTACCAAAAGTGTGTTGGTCCCAGTGGATAATAACTTCAAGAAATGCAATATTATCGGTAATCACCTTCCCAAATCAGAAATGGGAAATGCTGGCAGAGTGAGTTACTGAATTGGGCTATACTGTAGAGAGCTATAGCCGGGGGGGGGGGGTCATAGGAAAAATGGATTAAAGTAAAACGATCACTGTAGTCTCTTACAGTTTCCCTTCAAATAAAACATCTATGCAGTGCATATGGTAGCTATCCTGTGCTGAATTTTCAGTATATATTACATACTGATACCCTCCTGGGTAGTAGTTCATAATTGCACAACATTCTAAATGTGTGTGAAGTATCAAACTGTGACTTTGTACCACATTACTTCAAGTACTGCAAGTTTTAAGAATCCCTAGTACCATGACAATGTTTTTGGTGAGATACTGAAACAGTTAGAAGTTTATTTAAATTCCATAGGATCCATGAATTACTGAAACAGGACCTTGTTCTCACCTTTGTGTTTTAAAGCCAACTGACATACAGGTACAGTTTATAGTGGATTTTAGCAAGTGTGTTATTTGCTGCAGCTACAAGATAACCATGAAACAGACCATTTTATCTCCTAAAAATATGTTTGATAGAAGATGGAATTAAGTTAGGACAATTTACAGCTAATCAAGGTATTCTAAAACACTCATGATCAGTACTGTATCTGCTGGAGACAAATATAATTTGCCTACCATCACTCATGCTGACTGCTATTAATTCACTTTCAGAATTAAATGACTGTAAGGTTCATTTTAATTTTCTGGCCAATCAATTCTCTTTACCATTTGAGAACTCTGAAATGAATGATTATGGGGCTAAATATAAAACTTGCTTGCATAACTGTCTAATAATTACTCCATTTTGTATGTTTTATATAAAAGGTTAAGTTCTTGACTGTTCTACCTCACATTATTTAGAAAGTAATTGCTTTAAACTGTATGGGGCACTAGCGTTAAAAATGCAGTATGCTGATTAAATAGATTTCTGTCTCGATAGCAGACAGTTTTTTCTAGTGATTTTTTGAAATTTTTTTTAATCTCTTGATCATTCTATTCCATCATTAAATAATCTTTTCCAATTACTAGACATTGTTATATTCCATCTATTAATAACAAAGGAGTAAAATAACTTGCTACTTCTTTTAAATGATCATGTTAAAGACATTTATGATCAATTTAATAGGAAAATAAATCGACTTACAATTTATCAAAAAAAATGAATGGAATGCTTTAAAGGAATCAAGTTATAATTGGCATTTAGTAGTGAAAACTGTTGATAAAGGTAATGCAGTTGTATTATGTTTAATGATTTTTATCATATGTGCATGTTACATTTAGGAGATAATGTATATGAAGTGTAAAATATATATTTGAGAATGCTAAAGTAAAGTTTTGAGGTTCATAGGTAAGTACTAGGCTTTCTGCCCTTGAGGTCCATTTTAAGCCTAGCCAGTTTCCCTTTTTGTGCTCAAATTAACCTGTCCCATGTTTTAGATATTGGCCTTACCCACCCCATGGTCAATAATTGTATATTACCTCTAATGAAAATAACTTGGATCATACCACTGGTAATTTGAGGGGACACTTGCATGGGATAATCATTTAGGAGCTGCTTCTGTCCTTGGGTAAATTTACTGTTTCCCATCCATACACATAGATTATGCTTGATTATGGACAGGGATGAACTTTGTTTTATGTGGATGGGGAGTCTGTTCCAGAGCAGCGGCAATCTCTGCAAGGCATACCTGGCCCTCCAAACCATCCTGTTGATTTTGCAGAAGAGGTTTATATCCCCAGACAAAACTTAATAAAGAAACTTGAATTTAAAGAAATTTAGAAACTTGATAGAAGATGGAATTAAATTGGGACAATTTGCAGCTGACAAGATTAAAATTTGTTACAGAATTTGTGTTCTTGGAAAACTTTTTAGAACTAAAAAGCCTAAAAACAAGTGACTTTCATTTTCTGATTGCTGAAACAATAACTTTCCCCTTTAAGTAAAAAGTTTGTACTAGATTTTAAGCTTCAAAACATATGCAATTATGTATTTATATTTTAAGCTAAAACATTTTTCATGATGAGGAATATAAAGGGTTAGTTTTACTGGTTTACTATATTTACAGTGAAAGACAATACATTTCATTTAACTAAACCTATAATTGTGTTTCTAAATGTTAAACAAATACTTCCTGTGAGAATGTCATTATATTATCAGCAATATACTTTTTAAAGCCATATAAGTTAAGAATATTTACTAACTTTGCTTACTATGTACATTGCTATGTTAACTGAATGTCACATCTAAGTAAAATACTATTTAGAGGTTATACAAGAATTAAGAGTAAACATCTCATGAAAAATATGCATATGCACAGTATCTATTATGTAAGATTAATAAAACAGCAGTATCAGTAAATTAAAAATTATGTATACGTATTATAATCTTTAATTGAGAGCTGATGATTCAATACCTCTTTGATGGCAGATTTTAGAAGTATAAATTTTATACAGAATAATGTAGAATACTAGTGGGAAAATAAGACAGAAAAATATATTTAAATGACAAACTACTTTTAACAAAGATGTCTGTTAAATATACCTGCATATGACAGAAATTTCGATGTACAAGATTTCATATAATGTTCATAGAAAATCATATAAAATATTTGAAAATACTCTGAAAGCTGAAATTCAAATCTTAGTCATTTGAACTTTGAAGCTTTTTACATGTTTTATGTTGTTAGATTTACTAAGATTATCTGAAATAATTCATTTCATAAGTCAAAGCTGAAACTTGAGCATTTTATTGCTGAATCAGTGCATCCATTTTGATATAAATTAAAGTTGATTTTTTAATATGTTTGAATCTAGGAAGGGAGAATGAGATCTGAATTTTTTTTTTACTCCATAGCAATAGCAAGACATACTCTTCAACCTCAGTAGTGTAGATAGTTTTATGAAGTAATTTAATAAGCTAAAGGATTTTTAAATATTTTGGTATTTGATGTTTTAAGAGTGTTACAGAAATTTGAGATTTAGACCCTTGTACTTTAAAAATTAATTCAGAGTTTTCTGTTAATTCTATAAAATGTGTGCCTTTTGACATGATAAATGTATATTTACATTGATTTGTCTTTTGTATTATAGTTTAGTATGATAAGATTAAGATAAGATAAGTTTACAGATGCTCTTCAGGTCCCACTCTGTTATACTTATTTATTTAGAGAGCTAGTTATAATAATGTTGAATGAACAAATAATTTAGGAATACTGAATGAGTAATTTATACTACTATTAAATAGGTATGTAGTATACTATTTGTTGGATTATTTAGTATTTGTGATTAATAGAAGAGAATTATTAAACATTTATGTAGTAATGGCACTTGCACCACTCCACATAGCCATCCAAAACACACACCAGTACTGTCTTCACATAAAAACACAAACCACACACCAACCTTCATGGAGGCTCTCAGTAAAAATCTACCCAAACAGCAGAGTCACACTTGACCACCACAATGCAACACTAATCATGAGACACATAACTCTCCTAAACAATGTGCCACACAACCAAAGCCCCTAAGGCAAAACAGCATGCCCAACGCACTGGTCATAGGTGACTTGATAGTGAGGCACACTGATGTCCCACTCACTAGGTTGAATAAGGAGAAAGTAACAATCAGCTGCCTGTCAGTTGCCAGGATCCGCCACATAACGCATGCACTCATGTCTCTCAACAACAGGTACAGATATGACTCTGTCATTGTACATGTGGGTGTGAATGACCTGAGATGTACCTCCCTGGACTACATGAAAAGAGACATGGAGGAGCTCTCAGATTATGTAGCTCAGGCAGGTATGACCCTAGCCCTGAATAGCATCCTACAATCACCCAAAATGATACAACAGCACAAGCAGAAAATGATTGATTTCAACAATTGGCTAAGTTTCTGATGTCATTCTAAGGGGATCCAGTATCTGTCTGCCTGGGATGACATGATTGACAGACCTATATGCTTTGCTAGAGATGACCTGCATCTGTCTCCCCTGGGCTTCTGGATACTGGCCAAGGCTCTTGCCATCCCATAGTGCCTTTTTAAGGTGGTGTTCCAAAGACCAAATTACCACCATAACAGCTACAAACAAATGCAATCTGAGAGTCATGCTGCTAAATTTTAGAAGTCAAAATCTCAAAATGCACTCGCTCGAAGCACTCTTTAAAATGGAGAACATTGACATTTGTGCTGTAACAGAGACCTGGTTCAAGGCAGCAGAAAGCACCCCTGCACTACCAGGCTATAACTCATTCCACACCTTTCGACCCCAGAACTTGGACCGAAGCTCCAAAGGTGGTGATGTTTCCATATTCATAAAGGATGTCACACCTCCAGACTGGTAGCCCAACATAATGCATCTGAGATACTTCAGGTGCAGCTACCATTGGGTAAGACAGCGATTCAGGTCATAGCCTGCTATAGGTCCTCAACCATGTCCCAAGACCCACAGTCCACGTTCCTAAGCACCCTGGAGAATATTAGGGTCCAATCTAACACTCTCATACTGGGCGACTTCAACTAACCCTCCATTAACTGAGAAAAATACTCATGTACCAATACACTTGCCCAACATTTCCTGGAAATCATTAATTCCAATGCCCTGGCCAGCTCATTCTTACCCCCACTAGAGGTAGGAACATCCTTGACCTGGTTATTACTAACATGGGTGACCATTGTTCTACACCAGTAGTCAACTCCTCCCTGGTTAGATCTGACCACAAACTAACCACCTTGGAAATCCACATCCCCCCCCTTGCAAAGGTAACCACCATGAAAAACTTCTCCAAAGCTAACTTTGGGATCCTAAAAACAGAGGTGGCTAACTTCACGGCACCCATGCAAATGGAGAATAGTTGCATGACCACCAAATCATACACCAATGTGCTGTACGAACACGTACACAAATGCATGGATCTTGCCATACCCAATGGAATCAAGACACTCTCCTCCAAATAAAGGAAGTCAATCTGGTGGTCCCCTGCAATAAACAAACTCTGAAGCAGAAGGAGGAAACTGATGCGGAATAAGGTGAAGACCCAAGACTGGAAAAAGTCTTTTATCAGCCTCAACAAAAAGTTGAGATTCCTCATCAAATCCTCTAAAGCTAGCTATGAAAACAGAATTTCAGCAGCTAGTGAAGACAACCACAAGGCCTTCTATAGTTATGTAAAGAATCTCCATGGCAATACCCAAATTTGCTCTGAGCTACTGCACAATGGTACCTCCTATACCGAGCCAACAGATATTGCCAATATACTGGCCGACAGATTCAGTGCCAGCTTTACCCCTCCCCCCAAAGGACCAGTCACAATACCAGTAGATTGCCAGGCACCCAGTATTACTACTGCACAGGTTAAAACAGCACTGTCCAAGGCCAACAATACAGCTTCTATGGGACCTGATAATACCCCTGGCTGTGTTCTACATGATCTACAGAGTGAACTGGCACCTCACCTGTGTGCCCTGTTCAATCATAGCCTCACCTCAGGCTTAGTCCCTACCGGATGGTGGACTGCTACAGTCATCCCTCTCCACAAAGGAGGAGCGACTACAGACCCTGAGAACTATCGCCCCATTAGCCTGATGAGTCTGATATGCAAAGCTATGGAATGCATCACCATGGACCTACTAAACAAGGATATAGGTAATCTCCAATCTCTGGATCCCACACAGTTTGATTTTGTGAAGAGTAGATCATGCCTGCTCAACTTGGTCAACTTCTTCGAGTCCGTCACCAGAGCTGTGGTTGAAGGCAAGGTAGTTCATACAGCCTACCTTGATCTGGCCAAGGCCTTTGATACTATTCCCCACTCAGGAATCATAGAAAAACTCACTAAGCTAGGCATCAACCCCTATATCACTAAGTGGGTTGCAAACTGGCTCATTGGTAGAACCCAAAGTGATGTTGACATCCTACAGAAAGGCCTCACTGAGACCAACGACTGATGTCAGAACCATGCCCTTAAGCTCAATGCCAAAAAATGTGTCATCATCCCCTTTGGGAAAAACCCAGTTCCCATGAATTACCATATCGATGGTAGTATGCTGAACACAGAGGGCGTTATAAGAGATCTGGGAACACAGGTTGACAGCAACCTCTCTTTTGACCACCACATTGCCAGTGTGGTCAGAAAGTCATTCTATGTGGCACATCTCTTACTAAGGGTTTTGCATCCAGGAAGAAGGATGTCATTGTATCCCTCTACTCTTCCCTCATTAGGCCAATCATTGAGTACAGTGCCCCATTTGGCATGTACCTCACTAAACACCTGCAACAACTGTTGAGGCCCCAAAAATAGATCACAAAGAGAATCCTAGGCCTTAAACATTTGTCCTATATAGACAGACTTAAAAAAATCCCAACTATTCTCTGTCTCATATCGCCTACTTAGAGGCAATCTCTACTTGACTTATAAAGTCATGTCTGACTCAGGTCTGTTAGAAATGCTACATCTAAAGAAATCCCAATACCTCCGCACCACATGCTCTAGAGACCTCAGCCTCATTACCACAATCAACAAAACATGCTGGAGGGGCAGGTTCATAACCCAGAGACTGCCCATGCTATGGAATACTCTTTCCAATGGCAAGCAGAGCACCTCACTGGCCCTCTTCAAGAGAAATCTTGATGAGTAGGTGGGAAATAGAAAATTCACTCCAGGGATCACTCCAGTGGCTTTACATGACAGAGGCACTGGAAACTAAGGTCGGGTGGCATGATGCCAGGGTAATTCTATGTGCTAGGCTTGTAAAGGCTCCAGGGCCATTAGCCTAGTACACACCTATGAATCTGTGGCAAAATATGTAACTAAATTAATAGTCTCATATTATTTTGACCTGTATATATAATATTATATTAGTTATTTGTAAGTCATGGTAGCTTTTGGCTAGTTTTTTGATGAATTTTTAGATATTGGTAGTTAGAGTGATAGTGTAGTAGTTTGAATATTCAGTAGGTAAACCAGGAACTTTGGTACCCATGGTAGGTTGTTTTATTAGCAACATATATTGTTATAGGTAACTGTAGAGAGGCCAGATAGCTTAATGGTTATGGTCTTCATCTCCCATGCAGAAGGTACAAGGTTCGATCCTGACCTCCAACCAATGCCTGTTTGGAGTTTGTATGTTCTCCCTCTGTCTCTGTGGGGTTTCTCCTATGTCCAAAAAAACATGCTGAATGCTTCCATCTCAAACTTATCAATGCATGGAGCTGTGGGCAGCAGCACAGACTCTACATGGTGACATGTAGGGGGAAGAGTTGTACAGACCAACCACTTTGGGCATCTGCTGTGGTGCTCAGTATCCTCAAGATAGAAGAACATGAATCACAGACTGTGCACAGTGGGTAGGGCTAGCCACTCAGTGGTGTAAAATATGGCTCTAGGTGATTCAGTCATGTTAACTAATACCTCCAAAAATGGGCATGGGTAGTTACCGATGATAAGTGGGTTGAGGACCTGGCGTATTCTGAACCCATGCCAGGGACCCTTGCTAACAGTGGGAGGGTTATATGTGCCCCATATTGGCAAGTGTGTACCCACAATAAAGCCCAGCAGTCCTGGGTCAATAAGCTTCTGGCCAGCCGGTGCCTAGTTGTCCAGCCTGGATTACCTGGGATAGCTCTGTTGAGCAAAAGCTGGACATGAAACCAACCACCCTGCACTTAATGTAGGTTCACTGACAGGAAGCAGCTTGGAAGTGGATGACATGATGATATGGATAGGCTGGACATCCTATGTATCCAGATGGAAGGGCAGTGCAGCAAAGCCACTTGGCTTGGGATCCAGACTCTACTACTCAGGTGGGGTACAGGCTAGAAATGGTGTAGGAATTGTGGTGAGAGAAAGGCTTCAGAAGGCAGTGAAGGATATCATCAGATTTAATGACAGACTCATGGCAATCAGATACCAGTGTAATGATAGGGCAGTATTCATAATCCCAACCTATGCTCGCAGAAGGGTTGTGATAGTGAGGAAAAGAGTGCATTCAGACAGCAGTTGCAGGACCTACTAGCTAAAGCAGCAGAACATGAATTGTTGATAATGGGTGACTTGAATCCACATATCTGGACAGACAGAACAAGATATGAGGACTGCCTCGGTCCACATGAGTGGGGCAACAGGAATAAAAAAGGAGAAGCCTTTCTAGACTTATATCTGGCAAGTGGCTTGATAGTAGCTAACACATTGTTCCAAAAGAGAGACGGTCACCAGATCACATAGAAGAGTAGCCAACATGCAACTCGGGTAGACTTCCTCCTAGTAAGGAAAAGGCACTGGGGTAGTATCCATGGTTGCAAATTCATCCCCAGTGAAACAGTCAGCCCACAGTATAAACCATTAGTTGCCACAATCGGCTGCAAGCAGTTGGCAGAGCAGGCTCTAAGGTCAACATAGACCAGGCTGAAGACCTGGAAGTTGACGGGAGAGAAAGTACAGCAGTTCAAGGAATTACTCAGGGCTCTAGCACCCAAAAAGGAGGAAGAAATAGGTGGAGTTGAAAAAGAGTGGCAGTGCCTAAAAACAGCATGTGTTAGGACTACAGAAAAGATATGTGGCCAAACCAAGTATGGAACTAAGGTACATAAGGAAAGTGGGTGGTGGATTGCAGAAGTCCAAGAAGTCATCAAAAGAAAGGAGGAGTGCAGGAAGAAGTGGGAGATAGAAAAGACCGATCAGGCTAGGATGGAACTACTGGTTGGCTAACAAAGAAGCTAAGAAAGAAGTTGAAGCAGCAAAGAATAGGGCATTGGAGGCACTGTACCAACTTCTGGAAGGTGACTCAGTAAGGGGGCACAAAGAAACTATATCAGGTTGCAAGACAAAGAGAGAAAGATAAAGAAGATAGTTAGACACCTTTCATAAGGGATGCCAACAACAACCTGCTCACCAGTCCACAGGACTTCAAAGGCAGATGGAAGGAGTATTTCCAGCAGCTTCTGAATGAAGAAAACCCCACAAAAGCTGTACTGTCCCAGAAACAGCCTATGATGAAAGAAGAAGAGGACCCCACCTTAGAAGAAGTAAGAACAGCACTAAGGAAGATGAAGTCAGGAAATGTAGCAGGCTCAGATGAGGTTACAGCAGATATGATAAAGATGCTGGATGAGATAGGGGAGAAATGGCTCCTGAGGGTAGTAATAGCAATATGGGGAGAAAGATGTATCCCAGATGACTGGAAAATAAGCATACTCATACCAGTGTATGAGAACAAAGGGGACATCCACAACTGTGGGCAGTACAGAGGCATCAAACTCCTACCATATTGCCTGAAAGTTCTGGAGTGGGTGATTGATAAATGGTTACTCAGAGTAGTAGAATGTAAGATGGGAGATGAGCAGTTCAGATTCAGATCAGGATGCAGCACAATTGACCCAATGTTTGCATTGAGACAGATACTTGAGAAGAAGCAAGAGATGAGGACAGAGTCCAACTGGCCATTCCTAGACTTGGAGAAAGCATATGACAAGATTAGACGAAAGCTGATCTGGGCAGTACTGGTGTGGTTTGAAGTCCCAGAAACATTGATAGAATTACTGCAGGCTATGTACAAGGACATACTGACTCAAGTATGAATAGTGTTTGGCCTCATAGAGGGGTCCCAGTGGGAGTGGGTGTACACCAGGGTTCAGATTTGAGTCCACTGCTGTTCATACTGGTGATGGACTGCAGTAGCAAATAGGTTGGAGGTGACAGATCAATAAAGCTGCTGTATGCAGACAATTTGGCAGTACAGGCAGACTCTGAGCTAGAATTTCAGCAAAGGATAGGAGAAATGTAATGCAAATGTGAAGGCACATGGGATGAAATTAAGCACAGATAAGATGGTGGTAATGGCAACAAATGGGGGAAATCAGAAGAAGCTGATAATAGAGATAGAAGGGAAGATAGTGGAACAGGTACACAGCTTCAAGTATCTGGGAGGGGTGGTTGAGGAGAAGGGTTGTCTGAATGAAGAGGTCAAAGCTAGAATCAGAGGGGCTGCAGCCAACTGGCATAGAGCATCAGGTGTAGTCTATGACAGAAGAATGTCAAAGAAGCTGAAAAGTAAGGTGTGTAAGACAGTGGTGCAACCAGTACTACTGTATGGTACAGAAACCTGGGCAGTAAAAGCAGAACAGTTGAAGAAGCTAGAGGTGATGTAAATTAAGTGCCTGAGAAAGGTGGTAGGATGCACACTGTGGGACAGCTGAATAAATGATGACATAAGAGCAGAAGCCAAAGTAGCTCCAATTGCAGAAAAGATCAAAGAGAACAGATTATGGTGGTTTGGGCATGTGTAGAAAAGCAGATCATAATCTGGTGAGAAAGATTTGGGAGAGACAGGAAGAAGGTAAGAGCAAGCGAGGATGTCCAGCACAAAGGTGGATGGATTGTGTGAAAGATGATCGTGACAGTCAGGCATGAGTGTTGAAGAAAGCAGGAGTATGGCACTGAATCAAGAGAGTTGGCAACAGTTAACCCAATACCCTGACCCCATGTAGAAAAAATGGGAAAAAGGGGGCTTATGATGATGATATACAGTTATAGTTGTATACTTGTTTTTGTTTTAGTAGTTTAGTTTGTAGAAAAGAATTAAAAATAACCTGGAATATTAAGATAGTGTCAGAGGAATGCATCAGAGTCTTAAATATGATTACATTAATATGGTGGATAAATGTGCCATATTATCTTTTAAAAGAAATCCTTTTAAATACACAGTATGGATATTGTAATCTATTATCTATTAATGTAAATGGATTATATAATGGCAACAAAAGGAAATGAGATATCTAAAATTAAATAGAGGAGACATATTCTTGCAAGCGACTCACTTGACAGATAAAGATGTACAGTGTTTAAGTAACTCAGGTTATGAAATGTTATCTGCTTCTTTTAACAAAAAGAGGAGAACCGATATACAGAGAAAATCCACTGTAAGGGCTAAGGTCATGGAATCCATTAATGATCCCAAACAAATGTATACATTTGTAATAATTAAATATAATGACAAAGTCTATACACTAGCTAATTTTTACTGGACCCCTGAAATAGGTGCAAGAGTGGCTAAAGATCACTTAAACTTACTACAAAGACATTGGAAAGGTAAGTTTATTTATAGTAGGGTTTTTAAAATTTATATCTAGTATAAAAGATAAAGTAAACAAATGAAAGGTAAAATACCAGCATCAGCTAAATCACTGAATAGATAGATTAGTAATAATAATTTAGTTGGTTTACTAGTAGAAGCAGAAGATAAGTCATTGTTCTTCACTCATTATTCTTATGTGCTTGGGATGCAAACTAGATTGATAGGATTTATGCCTCTATAGATTTACTTAAAGTAGAATATTTTAATTTATTCCTTGTTTTTTATCTGATCATATTGCACTAAGTATCAATATAGTAGTAGATATAAGGAAATTTCAGATTAGATGTAGAATCTCACTACATATGATGAAATTAAGAGTTTGAGAGTTACCTTAAGGAACAAATCAGTATTTTTATCTTTGAATGATAATGGTCAGGTTAGTAAAGTCATACTATGAGACTCCTTAAAATTGCATATTAAAAATAGAATGGGAAGATGGACTACTATAAAATGAGAGTGGGATAAATAGTTGTTAGAAATACAAGATGAAATGCACAAAGCAAGGTCTGAACAACAAACAAAAAATTAGGTAATACTGAAGTCATTAAAACAATGACAAAAATCAGTTTTAAAGCATAAAGTGGAGATGGCTTTAGTAAAAATAAAATTGCATAGTTATGCAATGACTTCAAAAAATCTGCATAGATTAGCTAATATAAGTAAGATGTTAAGCAAAAAGGCACAAATCAGTAATATCCAAAATCCTCACACTAAATGAGCTTATTTCAGATATAGAGGAAATGCTTTAAGGGGAACCACACCCACGGACTCAAAAACATGTTTATTTCATCATGGTTTGGTGTTTCCTACATTTTAATACCACTCTGTGACTATTTATAGGTTTTTAAATATTTTATATGTAATTTCTGAGTCTGACCACATGGGGTCTGGCGTCTTGAAGTAATTCTGATTGTTTAGTCTGCCTCTAGGTATCCCACAATGCGTTGCTCGTCTGTAAAAAGTTACATTATGCAGGTCTCTTTTTTACTAAAGCTCCTGTCACTGCATTGATTTTATATGAATACACTGCTGTCTTTCAGTCAGTTTTAATTAAGATTTATGCATTCAATGACTACGTAAAACACAACCAGTATAAATGCCACAGAACAGACTTTCAAAGTGCTTTTTACTGCTGCTTTTTAGAATGGCTAAACTGCAAGCTAAAGTGCAGTTTTTTTTTGTGAATTCTGAATTGTACTACTTTGACTCATCTCCCATCCCCCTTCACACCTAACTTCCCTGTCAAAGTGCTAAAGGTAATTACAACTATTACCTGCTGTGATTGAGAGCTCACAGCAGGAGACTTGACTCATATACTGTTTCCTTGTTCTAGCCTTTACTTTCTGTATGGGTAGGGGAAGGACCAGGGAGCTGTGACATCATAGCACTGGTGGGTTTTAGGGCAGTCATGGTGATGTCAGTTTGGGGAGGGAATTGGCTAGAAAACTACCTGTATTCAGTGGCCTTGAAGACATTAATGAATTGGAGACTTTTCCAGGGCAGGATAAAAGTATTTTGAAAGTGAAACTAGCACAGTACAGCAAGGTACTGTTCTAGTGGAAAGAAACAGTCAATTTAAAATATTTTAAATGCTATGTTGTTGTTTATTCATAGCAGGGACAATAAATAGGGAGAAAAAGGACAGAGAAGTTGAGCATTTAATAGTAAAATCCTGTTGTTGTCCTGTAATAATTTTAAAAGATTCCATGAGGATCTTAATAAAGATAAAAATAATAATCATGATGATTACAAAATTAATATTATAATTCCTCCCTCATGGAAATTTTCTGTAATTTCACCTATACTTAAAGAAAGGATAAGTTATTCTCCTCATATAGACCTATTTCATTATTAAATGTAGACTGTAAAATATTTACTTTCCTTTTTTGCCACAAGATTAAGAGATAGTAGATTAATACAGATTAAACAGATTTTATAGTCAGTAGATTAATGTATTATAATATAAAAAGAAAAGGGTGGTAACTATCTTAGGTTTAGCAAAAGGAATGAACAAGAAATCAGTCCCAATTAGTTTAGCTATCAAGAGAGATTTTGATTTTGTAGATTGGAACTACTTGTTTAAAACTTAGAAGTGTTTCCATTTCCAGAAAAGTTTACTGGATTATTAAAAATGTAATGTTTTTTTTTTCACTTTTGAGAATAGGTTAGTACTTATGAAAATTATTATATTACCCAAGATTTTATATATTGCATTCAATAGCTTTAATGCCTGACAAAAACTTTTAAAGAAAATGGAAAAAAAACATTAACTTCATTCTTATGGCATCCTAAAAGGCCGAGAATTGCTTACAGAAATCATATAAATTTATGGGAGTATGGTGGTATTAGCTTCCCAGATGTAAAATCTTATTCTGTTGCTGCAAGTTTTAATTCTGTTATACTCTGGATAGACTCAACTTACGCTAGTCAATGGAAAACCATCCAGGAGCAGATTATACTAAATTGTTATAAGTTTATTAAAGATGATAAATTAAAAATATGTAATAACCCTTTCATCTGTTTTAAAAAAAAGTACATTGGAAGAAAATTAAGTTTAATATTTAAACTCTGCATCTATGAAATCAGTTAGTAAAACAATTAAATATATTTTTAGAACTCCATTAATATCAAAATGCAAATTTTTGTGCTTTCATATACCTTTAGATTTAAGGAAACTCAGAACAATGTTAAAATTAATTTACTAAGAAAAGAATGGATTAGTTTCTTGGTCTCATTGCTTGGATGAAAGAAAAAACTAAGTCCCCACAATATTTAATAAAATAACCTACGTTGGATTAATCTGCTAACGAGTTAATATTATCCATCAGTAAGAGATTAAATGAATTTGTGGATAATGTTAGTGAAGAGGAACAAAATCACTATTCCCCCATTATAACGAATGCTGCTATCGAAGGTAGATTGACCTACAAAGGAAGCTTACACAAGCTATATAAGTTTATTATAAAAAATAGTAATAATTTTGATGAAAACATCTGGAACAGATGAAAGAGGGTAGGAGGGTGGCCTAATGGTTAAGGTGTTCGACTTTCAAATGCAAGGTGCAGGGTTTAAGTCTCACAAGGGATACTTGGCTAGGCTTAAAATGGCTGACAAGGGCAGTTAACCTAGTACTACCCTATGAACATTTTAGATAGTAGTGGATTGAATGACTCAATAGACAGTAAGAATAAAACTTTGTTACTTAAATCAGTTAGTCAAATTTCAAGTTTATACTGGACAGTTTTTATATGGAAATATATACATAGAATGTTTGTTACTCCCTAAGCTTAATAAAATTACTTCAGTTTGTTGGAGATTTAGTAAAGATGTAAAACCCGAATGGATACACATGTTAATAGATTGTGAAAATTAAATGTATATTGGGGAAAGAGAAGTATGTTGCTAAGGGGTTATGGTCTGATAATTATTCTTTAATTAGATCAGTAATATTAATGAATGTTCTACTTTCTGTATCTGTAAAAGGCAAACAGCAAACAATGTTTTTGACTGCCTTGACAGTCACAAGAACAGTTATTACAAAATAAACTGGAAATTGAACTCTGTTCCTACGTTCAAAGATTTTTAAAATTTAATAGCAATATTATGTAAAGATAGATATATTAATCATGCCAAGACTTTTAGTGTTTGGGATAACCTTGACATTTTGCTATTGAAATACCAAGATTCTTAATGTGTTAAATTGTATAAGCTTACCTTGATGATTCAAACATATTCCTGTCATTGTATAACAATATATGAAGTTAAATTTCTTCCTTTCTGTGTATGTATTGTAAATGTGTTAAATTAATAAAACATTTTTTGTAAAAAATTGCAACTGCAAGCATTAGTAAGCAGAAGCTACTGATTGCATTTGTAAATGATATAAAGGAATTCCAACTTTTTTGTCACTTTCACAGCTGGTATGGTTAGAGCAACAACTTTATTCTACTTACTTAACTATTTAGTTGTATATTGTTTGTGTGATTTTTCTCATAGAAGTTGATTTAAAATCTTTTGAATACTGTGGTAACCGATTTTGTTCATCCTTTTCTTTTTGAATTCTTTATTCATCTTTATTCGTTTTCAGCTGGAAATGGGTTCCTTAAATGAATGAGCTATGTATGATTTGTGTACAGTGTATTAAATGCTATGTACAAGTAATGGAAGCATCTCATAACCCTGGTGATCTGTGCTCCTCATGTCAAAAGTTGATTTGATTACTGTTATTAGTAAATCTAGACTTACTGATGACGATTACACTTGTGCAATTGGCAAAACCTAGAGAACTGTTGTTACATATATTAATGATTGGACTGATGATAAATAATATTAGGCAAAGAGAAAATAGAACACATTTGGGAAAGGAAGTGTTTACTATCAGTTAATATCACTCCACCCCATTTCAACAAAATAATACAACTGTCAACTTTGGAATTCTGGATACAGGTATTTAGCAATCTGAGAATTCAGAGCATGTGGATGAGGTTCCCTATTAAATAAACAAATGTTCGAAATTTTGAACGCCACTTTATTGACAGCTTATTGTCGAAAAGACCAAATCCTGGAGACACAGAACAGCGATTTTTTCCCTAGGGAAAAAAATCACTGGGCTGTTGTCAGGATTTTGCAGTTTTCTCCACTGTGGTGAGATCTCAGAGTTAATATATTTAAGTAGGGGGGGGTGTAGGGGGAATAACCCCCCAACTTTATTTTTTTTTTTTTTTGTGGACCAGATGTTTTTTTCCCTTGGAAAAAAATCACTGTTCTATCTGTTAGGGATTTGGATGTTTTGACATTTAGTTGCCGATAAAGCAGCTTTTGAAATTTCAAACATTCATTTATTTAATAGGGAAGGTATAGAAGAAAGTTAAAAAAGGGCAAATTTCTCAACAAATAAGGAAATAAAAAACTGATTAATGTCTATAAAGCAAAGAGAACATATTCTAAAAAAGATACTGCTTTGTTATTGTAACACACAGATTACAGGGAAGGATAATATTTTCCACCAAAAAACCTTCAGTCTACAAAAAACATAATTTTTCCAAAACATAATGTAGAAAAAAAGAGGCAAGGGGCAGCTGAAAAGGAAGAAATCAAAACTGAATTTGGAAGGATTGAAGAAGATTACTGCAAGAAAAAAGAGGAGAAAGACAGAAGTTGATAACATGGTTTAAGCTTTGGATGTACAAAGCCCAGCTGGGTGAGAATTGTATGCTTGAAAATGTAATAATGGGTTTAATAAGACTTAATGGTGATAAAGATAATTCCTTTATAACAACTGGTACAGCAGATGCTAATGAATTTAGAGTTTAAAATTCTAAAGATCTTGTCAGAAAATATATTCTTGTAATTGAAGATTCAGTTATTAGGGCAACTGATTCTTAAATTTGCAATGAAGATAAAGAACACCAAATAGTGCCATGCTTGCCAGGAGCAAAGAAAGGTTGTAGAATGCCTTAATTTTAGGAAGTATGGGTTTGTTTTTATTCATGTTAGTACAAATGATCTCATCCACAAAGAGACTCTGACTGTTAGCAGGGAACTTACAGCCCTGTTAGATAACAGCTTGTTCAGATGTTGGAGAGCATTTTTCACAAACCACATATAGAAAGGAGAGTCAGGTCACTGTAAATGAAAAGATTTTTTGGATAAATACCTACATGAAAAAGGTCCCATTTTAAAAAAATGGAAATGTGTAGAGCATCCAAGCCTAATTTTTGGCGTACATGTTTATTCGGGATAGCATGCATTTGTAACAATCAGGGAAGAGAATTCTTGCAGAAGATATTTTGCAATATTTGACAAACACAATGCAGAAATTTTGCCAGGTTGAAAATGTAACAGTTCTTGTATAGCAATATTGAAGCATCTCTGATGGTTGTTAATGCTAGGAGCATTAATAATAATTTTTATTGGAAAATGTGCCACGTTCCCACAAAATTGATATTGTTATTGTTTGTGAAACATGGTTAAAGAAAAATGACTAGAAACCAGTTCTGTCAGGGTATAAATGTTTTTACTGTAACAGGCATTTTAACAAAAGATCAAGTGGAGGTGTTATGATAGGGATTAAAAATTATGAGACCTGTGATTGTCACATGATAATACCTGTACTATAGATTGTGTAACTGTGAAAATAAAGATAACCCTGGAGCATATCGCAATGGTTGGAGTGTATAGACCACCAAAGTCAAGTGCTGATGACCTACAGGAATTCGTACACTTCTTGCATGAAACATAGAACGGAAGAGTAATAGTGGCTGAGGACTTAAATTTACCAGAAACATACAGGAATAATATTGATTCAATAACATTAGTATCAAAATTATTTACAACTTATTTGCAGGAACAACAATTGCTTCAGACTGTAAGAAAGCCTACCAGGGGACAGAATATACTAGACATTGTGTTTCATAAGAAAATTGTTGCTTCATGTCAAGTTTTACCACTATTGATGTGTAGTGATCATGGGGTTATAAAAGTTTAATTTGTTGCTAGATAATTTTTCCAAATTGAAATCTAAACTAATGCGCAGTTTTAATAACAGATTAGATGGAAGCAAAACAGTCACCATGTAAAACTAACTGGGGTGATGCAGTTAGTGGAACTGCAGAAGGAATTTGAAAATTTTGAAAGAGAACTTGAAAGCAAAAAACTAAAAATAAAATGTTTAACTTCAGGAGGATATATTTCTTTAAGAACAAGACACTTGATTAAGGTGTGAGATGAAAAATATAAGAAATGGAAAAGAGGTTGAACCACTTCTTTAAAAACTGAAATAAGCTGAACAAACAAATTAAACAGAGTATGAGACAAGATCAAGAAAACAGAAGGCTATATCTTCTATTTTTCTTAGATTACATTGAAAAAGAACTACGTAAGCAAGATCCAAACAAAGCACAGAGGGGAAACAAAAATTAGTAATGATGACCTGAGAACATTTCGGCATGAACTTTACAGTACCATTTTGTCTGTAATTTACTAGGTCATATAAATATGAGGAGATTTCTCAAGATTGGATTCATACATTTGTTAAGCCATATTGGATAAAATATTGTTAGAATTTGAAATGTTGAGACTTGAAACCATACGTCAGCAGCCATATGTTGAAAATAGATATATTACCACCTGTAACATGATGTTCTGTATCACTATAACAACAGCTATAAATGAAAAAGTATGCAATGATGTAATTTATACAGCTTTAACTTCTTCATGCCATAGGGTCAAACACAAAACACTGATCAATAAATTGCAACTAGGTATTGATGTACTGTTGATAAGATGGATAGCTGTATATCTTATAAATAGAACAAGGCAAGCATCATACATCATTTGGATAGCTTAAATTCAACATTATAATCAGGGTATCCCACAGGGCTTTATCTTAGGGATCTATCTTTTTCATCTGAGGTGTTCTACAGTGTGTATGCAGATGACTTGAGAATGGGTAAACTGATAACATGTGTTACAGATAAGGCATGCCTGCAAAAACACTGGATTAAATTGATCATTTGGGCACTGAAGAATAATATGCTAAATACATCAAAAACTAATCATATGAGATTTGGGAGACATAAATTAAAATGTGAGTATTTAATGCAGCACACAGTGCTCAAAGCTATAGGTTCTTTTAAAGATGTGAGTATATGGTTAGATACAGCTTCGAGCTTTAGTAATCAGATCAACCAATTGGTTAATGATAGTTATAGAACTTTAGATTCTATAAAAAGATTTATAAAGTCTAGGAAATAGAAATGTTGACGTCAGTGTTTATTTACTTAAGACCCAAACTTGAGTGTGGAATAACAATATGGACACCTTATAAGAAAACAAGTATGAGTAAACTGGAAAGAGTACAGTGGAAATATACCAAGGGCATCCTTATATGTGAAAATTTAACTTATTAAAGACTAAAATATCTGAACTTGTACAGTGTCTCTCATAGATATTTAAGAGGAGACCGTATTCAGTTATATAGGGAGTTTAGACACAACTATCTCTGGGAATGTTTGCAGTTATCAAAAAGTAATAGAGAATCATCAGACAACCTATGTAGAGTATTCTGTTGGAATGAGAAGTGTACTAATTGGTTCTCCGAAAGAGTAGCTGATGCATGGAATAGACTACCAAATTACAGTAAAGCAGGCACTGGTTTAGATATTTTTAAGATCTGCCTGGACACTTACTATGGGAACAACTGTTTTAGTATATTGGAAGGCTTGAAGGGCATTTTTGCCAGTGCTTGAAATATTTGTGTGCGTGTATGTAAGACAGCAACAGAAAACACAACACTTATGTTAGAGTTCAAATTAAATCCACTCTTCCACAACAATCATCAGAGTCTTGACTATTCACACAGTCAAAACCAAATGTTTATGCTACAGTTTTAGTCTGAAAACTAAGGTCATAAATTCTGCTTACCACCAGAGCAGCCAGCTGTTCATCTCACAGCTCTTTTTGCTGTAGTAACTGTCTCACAAGTGTAGTGTGTAGTCTATAGACAGTGCAATGGATGCAGGAAAATGTAGGCTTCTATTCTGAAATTCGTATCTCCTGCAGCTGAGGCTGATTAACAGTATAGTTTGTAAAATGCATTGCAATTTCTAGTATCTCTGCTTCACCATTTTGAGAGCCAAATATTTAACAGCTGCTGAAAAGTCTTGGGGGTCACACAAGAAGCCGATGTGGACTGCAGATTGCCATCCTCTAAGCCATGCATTAGCCAGCTTGGCTATGTCATACTATCTCCTTTATCCTGTTCATACCATCCATCTGATCTGACTTGTGGTCCTCAAGCTGTTTGCCAGAAATGTGAGCTTCGAGTTCCTTTAGTTTTTTCCTACCAATAATGCAGTTAGAGGTGAAGCTGCCCCAGATTTCATTTGCCACCTCAGCCTTAGACATTGCTGCTATTTCTAGCAAGCTGAGGGCTATTTCTTATAAAACTTTTATTTAGTCATTGCCTTATAATTTGTTATCTGCTGATATTCATATATTTTCTTAATCTATCACTGTGAAAGGTCCTTTTCAAATAACATTGTTGATATTGTCATTTTTTTCCTTCAGTTGTATAGGCATTGGGCCTACCTTCATGCTGCCTCATTAAAAAGTATATGTGTGTAGCTGGCCTTTGATCTAGTATGGAGTTATTGTTTGTTATTTCTGGCATATTTAGAGTAAGTATTTAGTCAGTTATCATGGAGAATAAAGAAAACACATATAAATGAAAAAGTTTAAAATGTGTTAAGAGTGTGGCCATAGGACTCTCATGTTGATTGTGCATTGTCTGTGAGTGGAACACCTTAAGACTGTCTGTTTAGTCTGCAAGGCATTGATCACTGTGCCTTGTAAGATAGAAGGAATACGGTGGTAATCAAAGGCCTGCTGCCCCTGGCTGCAAAGGCAGACAAGCATAAGAGAAAGACAGAGACAACAAAGAAAAAGACAAGTAGAGGTCCAAAGGCAAGGATAAGGATCCAGAATCCAAAAAGAGAAGATATAAGGAGATTCCTGGTGCCTGACCTTCCGAGATTCCTAGGTAGGAGCCAACTGTTTCTTCGGCTCCATCAGTATCTCTGTTTTTGTTGACAAATCACACAAGCACCTGAACCAAGGTACATCTTCTGAGAGGGAGCTTTCCAGATTCCCTTCTTAGTCTTCACCACAGTCTTCAGTCAGGTCATTCTTGTCCTGTAGAAGTGTATCAGAATTAGGTTAAGATCATATGACGAGGACCTTCATCAAGGTCCAGATAAATATAGTGTTTTTCTGTCCCTCGCCCCCTGCTTTGAGGGTGGTCCTTTATCCCCAATTTTTGCTCCTTCCCCTGTCTAACTTTCAGATCTGGTGTCATCAGAACCAATTAACCACCCAGAGCCTGTGACTTTGGCTGTGAAGGTTTCTGATCTGATTTACTCTACCCATAGGTGTTGACTTCAAGTGAATCTCAAGACTGACATCTTGACTTCAACAACTCTACATAATGCTCAAACTCATCATGTATGGTGCCCTTTTCAGTGTCAGTTATCAGCATTCAAGTTGACAGTACTGATCCCTTCCTCAGGTTCATCTGCATTGTAGTATTTAGGGATTTCTTCAGCTATTCTACTGAGGTGACAACACTAGCACTTGATGGGCTTTGGAAATTATGAGGAAGATCATAGCCTCTCTTCCAAGAGCTGCTACACAAACTTCTTTGATTTTAGTTCCCCCCAAGGACATCCTTCCACCTCTGACTTGACCATCTCATACTTCCCAAGGTCAGAGCCAAGTTGATGCTTTCAAATATATTTTCCAATGGCAAAACCAGTCTTCTAAAAACTCAGACTCCCCACTACATGAAGTTCCAAAGAAGAGAAAGTACAAGAGGAAGCACTCCCCTGACAGGTCAGTCACTTTGGATACTGCCTCAAAGAATCAAGAGGGCTACCCACAATTCCCAACAGAAGACCTGAATTTTAGTCATGCATGTTTTTTAAACAAGAAACAACTTTATTGAATTATCACTTATGACATAGGCAATTCTACATTTATATAAATGAAAACAAGCTATATTGATGTATTTTCAGTTACAAACATTATACATCACATATAATCTACTGTGGAGTCATTGTCAATCAAATATTACACAGGTCATTCAGTTCCTGCCTTCCCTTAAACCTTATTTCTTCTCCAAAGTATTCTGCATTTATTCTTCCCACAATTCCCATTTTTTATGAAATTTGCTCCTACCCTTTTCTAAAGATTTGACTTTCAGTTATTTTATCTTTGTTATTGTATTTGTATGGTTGGTTTAGACTTTGAATTCCATGTGGTATTGAAGTTCATTTATCAGCAGGGAAATTGGCCCACAGACCCACCCTATCAGGATGAGCAGGTCCTGTTTGAGATGTATAGCTTAGCTGTCTCTACTTCTTGGGAGGTTCCTCCTGCAGGCCATCTGATTGATCTGGCCTCTAGGAGAGCATGTCAGGAGTCTGAGTCATTCAAAAGTGTTCCAAGGGAGCCTAACAAAATTATCTGTCCCCTCCCCCAAGGCAGTTCTGGTCAGAGAGTCCCTTGGTGATTACATCAATGTAGCAGCAAAAACTAAAAGGGACCTGACAGAGGATACAGCCACTTTCCATCTACTCAGTAGGGAGTCTAGCACAATGAACAAGATGAAGAAGCAGACCTATGCTTTCGGGTACCTTTGTGTTGCAGTTTTGTTGAGGTTTAATGGTGCAAGCTTTAGCCTCTCTGAAAAGGCTGTCCACCCCTGATTGTAGGAAGCAGATGATGTTTAATGTTACAAACCTTTTTGTGCACCTCATGTATAATGCAGCTGAAGGAGCAAGAAAGAGTGGTGGGTTCAGGCATCATGATTCGGTGTCATGCCTGGGTATTGTGCAGATAATTTCAAAGCATCCTTTAACAATGCTGCTTGTGATAGATCATCTGTTCAGTACAGCTTTTAAAGTGCAAAAAAGATGGGGAAATGGAAATGGTATCTGGTATAGGTATTACATTTGAAATCCAGCAATGAGATTATAGTAGGACCCAAAAGGGGTCCAAGTCCCTCTGATTTAGAAAATCCTGCTGGCAATTCTTTGAGTCTACTTCTGACAGAGATGACTGTGGTGGAGGCAGCCCCTTTAATACACAAAGCCCCAGAGGTTGGGGAGGTCCGTGGTATTGGAGATATTGGTGGCCCTTTTTGAGCCTAACCATCCCTGAAGGCCTGTCTGACTGCTCCCTTCTGAAGGCAGTTTGGAACCCTTTATCTTTGTATTTATCTGTGTGAATAGCTGTCATTCAGGATTCTTGTGTCAGGGAAATAATATTCAGTGATTAATACATACCCCTTTCCAGTACCCCTCCTATTTTCAAAGCAGCTGCTTCCAGAAGTACCACACTACAAAAAGAGCCATCAAAATGGTCACACCAGATTAGACAGGATGAAGTTGTTATTGCAGTTACCAGTGCTAGTTTTCCAAAGACAAAGAAGGACCTCAGATCAGTTTTGGACCTAAGCAAACCCAGCCAATATATCAGAAAGACCTACTTATAAACGGTCATGGTGCAAGCAATTTTGCCCTGCTTACAGGCAAACAATTGGATGTGCTCAGTCAACCTGCAGGATGTTTACCTCCATATCAAGATGACCAAAGGATCAAGAATATTTCTTCACTTCTGTATGGGAGGCAATGATTTCCAGTTCAGAATCCCAACCTTCACTCTCACCACAGCCTTCCCCCATGTGTATCAAATCCATGGCTGTGATAGCAGCATACATAAGACTATTCAGGATCCACACGTTCCCTTACCTAAACAACTGGCTCCTCACTGCCTCAACAAAAAAATCTCTTACTACTTGTTTCAGATCTGCTTACTCTTGGACATTTCTGTCCATTACGAAAAAAGATAGCAACACCCTATCCACACCATACAGTTCATCTGATGCCACATCAGGACTATAACATGTACAATATCTTCTCTCAGAAAAAGTTCAGTACCTAAGGCTTTCCATACAAAATATGATTCAGTTTGAGTCCTGCAGTTCTAGTCCTAAGCGTTCTAGCACTCATGGCTTCTTTTAACTGGTTACTTAACCCAGTTCCACAAGGGTTCTGCAGTGGCTGCTTAAAGCACAGTAGTTGCAGCTGATGGATTTGCTGCCAACTCTGATTCTGATTACAAATCTCTGCAGCAGGCAACTACACTGATTCACCAGGAGAGGCCAGTTCTGTGCCCCCCCCCCCACTGGCACTGGTAGCTATTGATGTATCCTCCTTGAGGTGGGAGCACATTATCTGGAGAGCAACAAGAGGCTAACTTTCACATACATGTTCAAGAGATATGAGCAGTCCTCCTAGCATTGCAGAGGCATTTGGACTTACCTTCAAGGATGATTTCCATCCAAACTGACAACATGATGTAGTTTGCTGCATCAACAAGCAGAGAAGAACCAGGTCCTACTCCCTATGGCAAAGATATGAAAGGGTGGCAATTTTTTCTTAAACACCTTTATTGAATTATCACTTGTGACATAGGCAAATTTACATTCATATAAAAGTAATCACACTATAATTAAGATAACATACTTTTTACTTCACATGTATTGTTGTATATCACATAACCTAAGCAACAATACATAAATTATTCAATCCCTGCCTCTTCTAAACAAGAAACATCTTTATTAAACCATCACTTACTACACAGGTAATCATACATTTATATAAATGAAAACAAACTACACTGACACAATCCTAGTTGCACGCATTTTACATCACAAACCATAGTGACACACTCCCAGCTGCAAACATTATACATCACTTATAATCTACCCAATCTTTTTCAAACATTACATAGCTCATTTAAGTCCTCCTGCCTTTTCAACCTCATTCCTCCCCTGTATGTATTGTTCCCCCAATTCCCTTTTTTTCCTATGTAATTGCTCCTACCCTTTTCTAAAGATCTCAATTCCAGTTGTTTTATCTCTGTTACTGTATTCACTACTTCTAATATAATTGGCTTAGATTTTGATTTCCATTTTCTAGTAATTGCTTTTTTAGCAGCCACCATTATTAGACACAGCAAGGCCTTACCATGCCTAGGCAGTTACAATTCTGTATCATAGCTCAGAAGAATCAATTCCCTCATCAGACCAATCTGCTTACCTAGCACATCCGACAGTGCATCCCACAGAGAATCCTTAAAGTCTGCCAATTCACCACACTCCAAGAAAATATGTTACCAATTACCTCTTTCTTCCCTGTCACACCTCCGACATTTGCTGTCTGCCTGAGGAAAAATTCTCTGGAGTCTACTTGGGGTATAGAAATATCTATGCAAACATTTTTAGGCAAAAATCCTAAATCCTCTAGACTTTGTTGCACACCTGGGAGACACACTGACATCCTCCTATTGTTTCTTTGTGAATTACTTAGCCAATCTCTCTTCCCAATCCTTTCTAACCTCCTCTGATTGATTCTTATAGTTATCATTCAATATTTTATATGCTGTACTACTACTTCTTCTTTCGGCTTTTCCCAGTTAGGGATCGCTACAGCGGATCACCTGTTCATTCATGATTGGCAGTGGAGTTTTACGGTGTTAAGTTGCCAGCCTGACGCCCAACCTTCCACAGAAGGCACACACATGCGCACACACACACACCTAGGGCCAATTTAGAGTGTCCAATCCACCTACAGCATGTTTTTGGGATGTGAGAGGAAGCCGGAGCACCCGGAGGAAACCCATGTGACCACACGGAGGACATGCAGACTCCGCACAGAAGGCACCCCAGCCGAGGATTGAACCAGAGAACCTCTTATTGTGAGGCAGCAACGCTAACCGCTGCACCACCGTGGCCACCCTATTTTATATGCTGTACTAATTATTCCTTTTTTAATGGCAATTTCTGTTCTAGATTCTACTAAAAACTCTACCAGTTCTGGTCTTTCATTTAGGACTGCTCTAATTCTTTCTCTTTGCCTATACCCTGATATCAATCCTTGATAGGAAAGGCAATTTCTAACCTGCAGTCCAAATAAATTCTTGGCATCTTCCCATTCTATCATCTTTCCTTCTCTAGTTATTTTCTCCCCGTACTTTGGCCCCTTTGCCAGTTTTATCAAATAAATTCCAGCCCCCTCTTTCATACTGTCTATATCCCAATTGCAGTCATCCCTTTCAGGGGAAACTTCTTTCTCTAATCCCACATTGGCTTGTTCTTAAATAGTTTCTGCTACTTTATGGATATAATATTCTGTATGATTATTGTTATTCTCCTTAAAGGCCTGCATCCAAAATCCCAGTCTCCTTGTTTCTTGAGCTTCCCCCTGTTTCATCATCATCCCTTTGCACTTTGAAATATAGTTTTCTGTTTGTGCTATGTATAAGAGTCTTAACTGTGTAGCTCTGAAATACCCCTTCAGATTGGGTAAACTCAATCTGGTCTGCTCGACTGGAAGAAGCCGCTTATCCCACTTGACTCTTGCCATCTTCCCCTCCCAGATAAAGTCCTTCAGCTTTTTATTAATTGCTATCCATAACTTCTCTTCTGGTTGATAAAAACATGCCTGACCTGTGTATAAGATTAAAGGGACTAAAAACATTTTAACTGCTTCTATTTTATTATCCATATCCGTATGACAAAGCTTCCATTTTCTCAGGTTTTGTATTATGTTTTGTTTAGTCTCTTCTCACATATCCTTAGCTGCCAAACTAGAATAATTTTTAATCCATACTCATAAATACTTCATTTTATCATGTCCCCATAAATATGGATATTTCTGAACCAGTTTGTGTATGGGTACATAATTTACTGCTGTTGCCTTTGTTTTAATTTTGTATCCCAAAAAGATCTGAAACGGTCTCAGAATGTTTCACAACACTATAATGTCTCTTCCTGGTTTTGTCAGGTATAAAATAATATCATCTGTAAATAAAGACAGCTTTTCTTGACTACCATACCAATTATATCCTTGAATTTCTGGGTCCCTTATTTTCTTTCCCAGTGGTTCTAAGTATAATGCTAATAATAAAGGGGAAAGAGGACACCCCTGGGTGGTTCCTCTGCTCAAGCAGAAATTAGCAGGGAGGACCCCACTCACTTTAATTTTCACCTCTGATCCCTCATATATGCTCCTAATCAACTTTATAATTTTTCCAGGAACTGCAAATGCTTCCATTGCCCTGCTCATAAAGTCCCAGCTTACTCTGTCAAATGCTTTCTCTGTATCAAGATCCACCAACAGCAGTGGTATTTTCTTACATTCTGCTTCCCTCTGGACAATGGGTGATTGCTTTGTATTGCTTTCCTTTCTGCAGCCTCTCTCTGCCTCCCCAGTGAACACCAAGTGCATCAACTGTTTCACCCTAATTCCCCCAAAGGGGCAGTCCCCAAGAGAGTCTTTAGTCAGACACTGGCCAACCTGACGTCTTTATGCATTCCACCACTCCTCTTCTGATATCCATAGTCATACATAAGACAATCAAGATGCAAAGCCACAGTGATCATCATTCCCCCATAATGGCACAGACAAATCTGGTTCCCTCTACTGAGGCCTTACATCAGGAACCCCCCATCCCCAAGCCTGGTGGTTGGATCCTAGATAGGATCTTCTTTCTCACCTTTCTGGGTCATCTCATTCAGATCTTTTAACCTCAAGTTAACTGTATAGTTTTTGCAATTCCAGTGATGGCAGAGACCCTACCGTCTTGAGCAGTGGTGCAGATTCTCTCCACCTCCCAAAAGGTATCTACCCAGAAAGTTTACAAAGGTAAATGGAAACATTTTTGAGCATGGACAACTGTTCAGAAAACATATCCCTTGAAAGTATGCATTCGTCTAGTGCTTCTATTCTTTTCATAACTCCTTTCTTCTGGGTCTAGTTATGCAACTGTCAGGGTTCAGTTAGTTGCAATCATCAAAGTTTTCACTTCCACTCATTGGCCATATTTTGTGCAAGGCCTTCTTTAAAGGAACATTCCTGCTCTGCCGTCCAATCAGATAACCAGTCCCTCTGTGGGAAATGAATTTTGTGACAGAGCTCTGAACCAGAGTCTACTATTTCTTTGAAATTCCTCTCTTGGAAGACTTTATTTCCTGTAACTATAACCTTGGCCAGGGGAATTTCAGAGTTGCATGCAGTGCCATCCTCTGCACCTTGTTTGGATTGAATCTCATTATGTACTAATCATTCTCTCTTCCCAAGGTGGGATTTGAATCTAATTTAAATCAGCCCATTCACCTGCTAATGTTCATCATATTGATTACTACTACTACAGTAGCCTTAGCTGTATGAGTTATATCCTGACAAGGCTATAACAGCCAGATGACTTCCAAAGCTGCAGGACACCTTCCACATCCCCAAGCTGTCAGGCAGCCCAAGCTGAGCTGACTAAAAAGACATGTTTGGGTGCCAAACCCTTCAGAGCTTTCTTGCCACAGAAGAGTATGCTTGTGTGCAGGCTGTCAAGGCTTAACAGTCAGCTTGTGCTCTTCCTTTGCTGGGTAGATAAGTTCCTCTTATAGGTTCATAGGTGTATACTAGGCTAATGACCAGTAGGGCCCTTATAAGCCTAGTGTGCAACCCAAATGTTTCCCACAAATTTGATTTATATAGGTGGTAATTTACGGATGGTCTCTGTTCATCATAGGCATAGGAGCCAGACCAGGGGTGAATTTTATTACCCATCCATTGGTCCAGGTTGCACTTAAATAGGGATAGAGATGGACTCTGCTTCACATGGATGGGGAGACTTTTCCAGAGAATGGGAATTCTCTGAGAAACATGTCCGTCTCTCTCCAACGTGTCCTATTTATGTCACAAGCAAAATGTAGGTCTTTTAACCTTGGAGTTTTGATGCTGTTTGTTTTGTGGATTTGCAAAAGGTTAATCAAAACTGGTTCAAGGGATGCCTTGTATGCCAGGCAAAGAGCACCTCTCAGAAGCTGTATGATATTGAGTAAAAAACAGGACATTGAGGCAGTCAGTGTAGGAGATTGTGTTTACTCCCTGCATTCTTTTTGTAAGGAACCTTTGTGCACATTCCAGTTGCTGCATGTGTCTGGTCAGGTGCATACCTAAGGGGGGTATTATACTGTATGATGGGTCTGATAAGGGCTGAGTACAGTGGTAGATGACCTCTTTGGACCTAGATGCCATGCCCTTGCTTATAAGTTGTTTATAAGTTGAGCAACGCAGAAGGATTTTCTTACTACCTTGGACACATATTGGTTGAAGGCTAGGTTACTATCTATATGAGTTTCCCTGACTACTGAATCAACTTCTAGGGGTGTTTTATTGATGACATAGTTGCCTGAGGTGGCAGGTTTCCCCAAAGGCACTATAATGCATTTCTTAATATTGAGTCTTAAGCCATGGCTTTGGCACTAAGCGTTTGTCTATATTAGACCTTCAGGAAGGGTGTTCTTATCAGGGGGAGATTCAATAACTTCTCCTAGTTTGCAATCATCTGCAAACATGGTTAGCCAAAGGCCTTTAACATTGGCTTTAACATGCAAGAAGTAGATGCCAAAGAGGAGTGGGCCCAGCACAGATCCCTGGGAAAATCCACTGGTGACGGTCCTCTTTGTGGAGGTGGCCTCACTGATTCTAGCCTACTAGGTCCTATCAGTGAGCCAGCTAGCTGCCCAGATTGTTATAAAGGGGTTTATACCTAATTCCGTAAGTTTCTTGACAATGCCCAAGTGGGGTATTGTATCAAATGCTTTAGCCAGATCTAGGTAGAGAGTATGCACAGTTTGCTATTGCCTTAGTGACCTTTTCAAAGAAGTCCACTAGATTCAGTAAGCATGACCTTCCTTTTTTTTTTTTTCATGACCTTCCTTTTGACAAAAACAAACTGACTTTTTGGGGAAAAGCCTTCTGCCTTATAGAAATTATTTTATTGTACTTTCCTGTTTAGGAAAGTTATTTTTAAACTAGGAGTGTATGTTTTAATGGGCTGTCATGAGACAGCTGTACTTTTAAACAAGAGTGGTCTTTTTTCCTGTTAGTTTAAAAGTTGTTTAAAACAATCAAAAAACATTTATTTTAATATTTGGGGCTGGTAAAGTGTTTTAAAGTGTTTTTATTATGTTTTTATGGGAAAAAAATGACTTTTAAAACTTCCAGTTTTTACTGTCTTTTGCTGCGTGCTTTTCCAAGAAACGAAACATAATTTTTGGCTTGACCATGGAACAAGCTGTCAGTCCCAGGATTGGTCCTTCTTCCAGCCACAAAATTAAGAAGTTAAACAGTCTGCAAGGCTATGGAGAGCATCATCATGGAACTCATTAACAGAGACATTGGGAACCTCCAAACATAGGACCCTACCCAGTTTGGCTTTGTTAAGGGCAGATCATGCCTCCTAAACCAGGTGGACTTCTTTGAGACAGTTACCAAGGCTATAGACGAGAGAAAGGTGGTACACACAGCCTACCTAGACCTCGCTAAGGCTTTCAACACCATTCCCCATTCTGGTATTATAGACAAGCTCACCAGCCTGGACATAAACCCCTACATTACAAGATGGGTTGCCAAATGGCTCATGGACAGAACCCACATGGTAAACGTTGTGGGAGCTAGGTCTGACTTTAAATCGGTTACAAGTGGAGTTACCCAGGGCTCAGTCCTGGGACCCCTCCTGTTCGTCATATACTTCTCAGAGGTACAGGCAAGCACAGGAGGACTATGGCTGACCAAGTTTGCAGATGACTGCAAACTAGGGGCTATAATTGACTCTCCGGCTGACACAGATATCCTCCAAAAGGGTCTCACTGAGATGGATACCTGGTGTCAAAATCATAGCCTCAAGCTAAATGCCAAAAAGTACATAGTCATCCCCTTTGGAAAAAACAAAGTACCCACAAACTACCACATAGGTGGTAGTCCCCTAAATACGGAAAATGTAATAAGGGATCTGGGGACCCAAGTAGATAGTAATCTCAGCTTTGATAATCACATTGCCAAAGTGGTTAGAAAATCCTTCTATGTGCCCACCTAATCACAAAAGGGTTTGCATCCAGATCAAAAGAGGTCATTGTGCCCCTCTACTCATCACTCATCAGACCCATCATAGAGTACAATGCCTCATTTGGGATGTACCTTACAAGACACCTGCAACAGCTGGAAAGAGCACAGAAGTACCTCACCAAGAGGATCACTGGCCTCAAACAGATGCCCTATGCAGCTCGACTGAAGAAACTCCAGCTGTACTCTTGTTGCATACCGCCTACTCAGAGGTGATCTCTGCCTGACATACAAGGCCATATCAAACCAGAATTGATGGACATGCTCCACCTAAAGAAAACCTTATCCCCTTGAGCCACACACTCTAGGGATCTAAACCTCACCACAACAATAAATAGGACGTGCTGGAGGGATAGATTCCTGTCCCAGAGACTTCCCATGCTTTGGAACAAGATTCCAGTCTACATTAGGCAGAGCTCCTCGCTAACACTCTTCAAAAGAAACCTTGACGAGTGGATGGGAAACAGAAAGTTTACCCGGGGGATCACTTCAGTGGCTCTGGTGGACAGAGGCACAGGGAACTAATTTAAGGGGGTGGCGAACGTCAACACATTCTGGCTAGGCTTATAAATGCCTTCGGGCAGATAGCCTAGTACCTACCTATGAACCTATGAAACTGCATTTGCCTCCACAGCAGGCTAGCAATTTACCTCAGCTGGTGTTCCTCAGACAACTCATCTTTTACACCGGATCTCTCTAGTGTAGCACCTATAGCCAATACGGACTGGAAGTTAGCCTCATCTTCTGCAGCTGTTGGGGTCCTTTCAGTGGTCAAAGGAGAGTCACTCTTGTTGATTCTAATAGAGGGAATAGGGAAAGCACTCCTGTTTAGTCAGAATGTTTGCCCATACCTGGGGAAGCTATTGCCATTAATAACACTAATGGCCCCATTTTTCCTTTCAAAACGAAACCTAAAACTACACATGTATCTACTCCTTCTCACATTTCCTTAGAAAGGAGTAGTTTATTGGGTCTGGCTCAAGGTTTAATTCAGGCTGTTGATCCTTATAAGGTTTCTGGTAAAAGAAAGAGGGATACCTCTTCTTGAAAAAATTCAAGAATCAGGACTGGAAGGTAAAGGGACAGATGCAGGGGGTTCTGTTTTCTGATTCAGACTCAGAGACCACCACAGATTCTGATTCTCCTCTGGTGTTTCATTTACATTCCAGAATGTGCCACTGTTTTCTGTGAGAGAACACTGAGGTCTCAGAAAATAGCATGAGCTGTTATAGAAGGAATTTCCAGAACTTTCACCCATTCTCCAGTTCAGTCAGCTCTGGAGGATGTGTGTGTCACTGCCTGCAGTTTTCTTGATTGTCAGCCTACTGCCCCTAAAAAGGGGGAATGTATAAAGTTCATCAGTTTTTAAGTTTTCATACAGTCTTCCCAAATCTAATCCAGCAGTTATACCTTTACTTGCCTACTGCTGCTAAACATTTGGTTAATTCCATTCCTAATCTTTCTGACAAGGATGGGAAGATTATTGATAAGTACAGGGAAATGATTTTCATAATTCTGAATTATCAGGCTCATTTGTTAAAGATTATTCTAACAGTGAAAGTATGAGGAGTTTTGTCTGTAGTTTTTTGTGAGGAAAAATCTGCTTTAAATAATTTAGTTTCTTCCATTATACAAGTTACTACTCATTGTTTACAGTGTGTGCATGACTCCGTTACTTCTTCACTGGTATTGTTTTCTGGAGGTTTGCTTGTCTGCATTCTGAAAACCTCCCCGATGATGTGAAAAATGAGATTTTAAATTCTCCTTTGGATAGAGATGTAGTTTTTGGTACCTCTGCTGCAGAGGTTATCAAAAAGTGTGATGAAAGGGGCAAGTTGATAGAGGGAATCGCTTAAGATTTTTCAGCCTTTCTTTCCCAATTTTTCTAAGGGATTCTATAACCCCTTTTCAGTTCTGGCAAAAAATAAAATAAACAATCTCAACAAAGTGCTGGTAACAGAAATATCAAGGGGGTTCCCCCCAAAAAAGGACAGTCCAACAAGTCAGAAGGAAGTCCCTATTTATGGGACATTGCTCCGACCACCACTCCCCTGGCAGCCCGTTTCCCTCCTTCTAAAAATCTGAATCTCCATTGTTCCCTGTGACCACCAAAAGTTTAAGACAATCGGGTTCTGAGGATCATTTATCAAGGTTACTGATGGCACTGGGAGAATATCCCTGCTTTTCAAGTGGCAATTCCTCATCCACCAGACCAGAGCCTTTTATTTACTCCTTGTGCTCCAGCACATGCTGTGTCATTCCTAGGGTTGGAAAGGTTTTTATTCAAGGATGCTTTTAGTGCCAAGAAATAAAATGCTTGGAAACCAGTCCTGGATCTTTCTTTCCTAAACCTGTTTGTGACAGTGCCCAAATTCAAAATAATGTCACTTCACAACCTATTACCTCTTCTTCCTCATTCAAGTTTCCTAATAAGACTAGATTTATTCAATACATCATTATTTATCTAGATACTGGGTATGTCTTAAGGTTTTATGTGTCTGGATCGCATTATCAGTTCTCTCCCTTACCCTTTGGACTAGCCACTGCACCAAGTGTGTTCACAGAGTGTCTAACTCCAGATATAACTCATTGCAGGCTACAGGGTATCTACATATTTCCATATATAGATGATTTGCTTATCCTTTTAGAGTCTTTTTCAAATTATCAGGAATATCTTGCTTGAATGAGAGATTTCTTAAACAAGCTTTTTCTAGGGTGTAGACATACTGGCATGTCTTAAAGGTTGTGTCTTTTGGACTAGCCTAGGGTTACCACCTGTCCCTCTTTGCGAGGGTCAGTCCCACTTTGGGCATTATGTGTGTGAAAAAAAAAAAAAATAAAAAATGTCCTGAGATTTTAACAAAAATATATTTCTTAAGTTTCTAAAATAGTTGCATTACGCTTAGTTTTTGTATCTGAAACATAAATAATTATGCGCAAAAAATAAACAATGTAAAATAATATAAAAAAAAGCTTTATTCTTAAAAAAAAAAAGTTCTGTCCTTCCTTTTGTGTTGGCCTTGGGGTTGGGTAGTCCGTCCGCTTCTCAGTCTATAAAAAATGTCCCACTTTGGGCACTTGAAAAGGTGGCAACCCTAGACTAGCCACTGCACCAAGTGTGTTCACAGAGTGTCTAACTCCAGATATAACTCATTGCAGGCTACAGGGTATCTACATATTTCCATATATTGATGATTTGCTTATCCTTTTAGAGTCTTTTTCAAATTATCAGGAATATCTTGCTTGAATGAGAGATTTCTTAAACAAGCTGGAATTTCAAAAGAACATTCAAAAGTCTATTTGACTCCTTCTTAGGATTGCTTTTCTAGGGTGTCAGCTACACACCTTAGTTCAAACAGCTTTTCTTTCACATGAAAAAAAAAATAGATCTATAGCTATATCTAGTTCTAAGGTTTTCCACCCAGACTTTGGTTACTGTGAGGGAATACTGTAGAATTTTGTGTCTCATGACATCTATGATTCTCATGATGCCCCCGACAAGACTCCACATGAAAAAAATGTACAATGCTATCAGAAGTGTTTTGGTCCCAGCACCAGCATTCTTTGCTGTTTGAAATTCCAGTCCTGGGATATGGGATTTGTCAGAAGAGAAATCACTTGGTTGGTGGAGACAGCAAATATCCCTAAATCCTTATGTTCTGCGTGTTTTACTGTTGCAGTCATCACCTGTGGGTTATCCCTGCTGTGGTAGCCCATGGCCGGGCCGAATACCAGAGTCAATGTTTTTCTGCATCGGCTGCGGTCACTTGTGATTGATGTCAGGTCATCAGTGCTATAAAGCAAGGCAGACGACACCATTACACCAGTCTTTCCTGCCATGGAGCTCACAGCAGAAGCAGTTCACAAGTGTGCCAGTCGGTTGCTACCACAGCTCGAATTACAGCTGAAAACATCTAAAGCTAAGTAGCCCATTGAGGATCCTTTTTTCTTGCACTAATTGATGTCCGAAAAAGTTAATTGTCTTGCTTGTGGAAAGCAGACCCCACATCCGAGACTTCCACTTATACTGCTTCACTTGTTTAGGCCCAGACTATGACGTCCCCCGTTGCCGGTTCTCTGCCCTCTTTAATGCTAGAACCATTCATTGTAGAGCTCTTATTATAGACAGGTATTTTTGTCTTCCATCTTCGCATTCCAAAATGGCATCCATCAGCCAACAATCCATAGACATTCCGAAAAAACATAGAGCTAAAGATAGAGACAACCACACAAGGCAAAGACTTCTGACGATGCTACTGCTAAGCAGGTCGTCAGTTCTCTAGAATTCAGTGAGGCGCTTTCGCAGCCCTTGATGCCAGATATGATATCTACACAGGCCTCTACCGAGACCCTTTTGGAGTCTGGTATGCTGCAGAAATCTTCGCCTTCCGAGCCTTTGGTTGTCTCTGCCTTGGTTGGGTCTGGAGCAGCAACGCAGCACCGGCTTCCGAGGAGGCCTTTCGCACTACCGATTCTAGACAAAAAATGACATCTTCTCATCTGACTACCATTCCCCTTAGACCTATGGATACTCTTAGGCCTAGAAGCTAGGCCACTCCTAGAAAATCTACCTCTAGCCACCATCTTACTCCTGCTCCACCACCCCAAGCCCAAATGCTTAAGATGGTGGAGGATCTTATCTCCCTTATTGGGGGTAGTCAGGCCACAGCTTCTAAAAGGAAAAGACACCCTTCTGAAATTATGACAGAGCAGAAATCTGATGAATCTGATTATTCAGATTTTGAAGAGGAACCGCAACCTCTTACTGCTTATGAGGATTCAGATGCAGAGGAATCCATTCCTTCTGCCTCCCCACCAGAAGATCTTTCCTTTGGGAAAACCCTTCACACCCTCAGGGAACATTTCCACTGAGAATCTCAGGATTTCCCTCAGTAAGAAAAGACTAAGAGAGTTTCTAGTCCTGCCCCAGCACAGACCCCTGGCAATCCCCCCTATCTTAGAAGTGGTGGATGATGTTTTCCATGAATCTAGCTTAGCCCCTGATGCCCTTCCACCTGCTCCCAGTAAACCTGACAGGTATTACAGAGTACCGGATTCCCACAAATACCTGTACAGAAATCCTGCTGCAGACCCGGAGGTCATTACACAGGGACTTAAAGGAGCTAAGGCTAGGTCTGCAAAGAATTCTGTTCCTTCTGACAAGGATTCCAGAGCTCTGGACAGATGGGGTAAAAAAGTATACACCTCTGCAATCTTAGCTATCAGAGCACTCAACTGTCAGTTCCATATGTTAAAATATCAACAAAACACTTTGGAACTATTAAAGCAAAAAAATTCTACCTTTCCTGACTGTGCCAATTCGAAAGAGTTAGCAGATTTACTGCACTCTACTTGTCAAGTGGCCAAACACTCATTGCACTGTGGATATGATGCCGTAGAAGCCTCAAGCAAGGCAGCAGTGTCAGGATCTGTCATTAGGAGACATGCATGGTTGAAGGAACAATCTCTGCCTGATCATTTCAAATCTAAATTAATTGATGCACCCTTGGATAAGGACCGCTTGTTTGGAGTAAAAGCAGAAGAGGTGCTTAAAAAGATGGAAGACAAAGCAAAATCTATGCAAACAGTAAAAGATTTCTTTCAGGTTCAACCTCCTAGGTTCAGCAGGAATTTTCCCTCTAAGCACTGGTCCATTCCTGCACCTAGCAGACAGGGGCAAGGTAAGCCCCACAGTGACAGACCAACCAGGTCCCTATCTCAGGGACAGCAGAGAACCAAACAGTGGACCACTTCTGCCCCAAAAGCAGGGAGTTCTAAACCATCCTTCTATGGCAAAAACTCTCAGTGACTCCCTTTCAACCCTCTGCCTTCCTTTTACTCACCAAAAGCTAGGCGGAAGGCTTTTCCTCTCTTTCAGTGAACTCCCTATTCCAAGAGGGTACCCAGATTTACATCCAAATCAGTGGGCAGAGGCATTGAAACAAGTCCAAACTCTCATATCCCAGGGTGCAGTAGAATTTGTTCCCACAGATCAAACAGGCAAAGGCTTTTATTCCAGACTATTCCTTGTTCCCAGAAAAGAAGGGACTTGGCACCCCATCCTGGATCTATCCATTCTGAACACCTCCCTGGTGGTCCCCAAATTCAAAATGCTAACTTTGCAGCAACTGCTGCCTTTACTAACAAAAAATGCCTGGTTAGTGACCCTAGACCTAAAAGATGCCCACCTCCACATCCCCATAAGGGAATGCTGCAGGAAATTCCTGCACCTCAGAGCAGGCTCACAACACTTTCAGATCTCTGTGCTATCCTTTGGCTTATCTACTGCTCCCAGGGTATTCACCAAATGCTTAGCCCCGGCCATAGCATTTTGCAGACAGAGAAATATACAGATTTACCCTTATCTGGACAACTGCCTCATTCAGGCAGAATGCAAAGAAAATCTGCTCCAGGACCTCTTCTTTGTCAAAACCCTCCTAACTTCCTTAGGGTTCACCATCAACGAGAAGAAATCAAAACAAACACCCTCCAGGATGATCATTTTCTTGGGAGCACTGCTGGACACAGCATCTCAAATGGCCTTCCTATCCCCAGAAAAGCAGAGCTTTCTGCATCTATACTTTACCCAGCTGGCTTCCAGAAGTCACCTCACTGCAAGGAAATTCCTGAAAGACTTAGGGTACATGGTGTCTTGCATCCTTCTAATTCCTCTGACCAGGCTTCACATGAGAAAGTGGTATCTAAAGAACCTTTGGTGTCAGCACTTTTGGCCTCTAGAGACCTCTCTCCCTCTAATCCCCTGTATAAGGGCTGAGTTTCTCTGGTGGGCAGGGGCCTGTGCCAAGAACAAGGGTCTTCCCTTCATCCTCCTTCATACCGGGCAGACCATCACCACCGATGCCTCAGACATTGCTTGGGGTGCTCACCTAGCAGTCAGGTGCACCCAAGGTCTTTGGAATGCCCAGCACCTGCCCTTATACATCAACCAGAAGGAAATGATGGCAGTACAAAAGGCTCTGACATCCTTCAAACCCCATCTCAGGCCAGGGGTTCTCCTTATCAAAACAGACAACATCACTGTAATGTGGTACATCAACAAACAGGGAGGGACCCAATCTTACCCTCTGTGCAGGCTAGCCATGAACCTCTGGCTGACAACCTCCTTCATGGGATTACACCTAATAGCTCAATACCTACCAGGGA